>NC_142934.1:6485786-6488883 GCF_046866305.1 Octopus bimaculoides | reverse complement strand
ACAAGTTGTTGCATTTAAAGATGCAAACAGGTGAGGCGCTGTGCAATTGACGAACTGATGTCTCTGTGTTACGAAAGAATGAATGAATTACTGCCATTATTCGTGGCATGCTCGAATGTGTTGCATTTGGAATCAATGTCCTTGATACTGGGACACAACTAGTTCCCTTAGATATCGAGGAACTTTCTTACAATCCTTACTGTTCGCGATAAAGCATATTTCTGTATTGATGCAACTTTCAGGTAACACCAATCTCAGAAAACTGTTGGTGATGGTGCCAAGGACACCTGTGACCACTGCGATCACTTTTGTAGAAACCTTCCACAGTCGTTGCATTTGCCTAGGCAAATCCTGCTATTTTCCCATTTTCTCTTCTTCTTTGACCGCTGCATTCATGTCCGCAGATACAGCCAGATCTTTGATGATGCATTCTTTTTTACTTTTGTCCAGAATGATAATATCTGGTCACCTTATTTGAAGTCTGTCATCAGTCTGTACAGCGAAGTCGACTTTACCTTTCATCCTTTCGGGGTCGATAAATCAAGTACCAGTTGAGTACTGGAGTCGATGTGTCTATAATAGAAAGGATTATTATTATGGCGGCAGGCTGCACAGAATCGTTAGCACGCCGGGCGAAATGGTTAGTGGTATTTTGTCCATTTTTAAGTTCTGAGTTCAAATTCCGACAAGGTCGATAAAATAAGTACCAGTTGAGCCCTGGGGTCGACGTAATCGACCAACCCTTCTCCTTGAAATAATTGCTGGTCTTGTACCAAAATTAGAAAGAGTTATTACAAATATTATCGATCGTAGTATGTATGTTGTTGTTGTTGGTGGTGGTGGTAGTAGTATTAGTAGTAGTAGTAGTAGTAGTAGTAGTAGTAGTAGTAGTAGTAGTAGTAGTAGTAGTAGTGGTGGTGGTGGTGGTGGTAGTGGTGGTGTTGGAGACGATGAAATTTCAAACTGAATGATGTGTGTGTCGTCTCTTAGCTTTGAACCAGAAGATTATACTTTAATGAAAGTTTTAATATATTTTAAACGTAATGCAATTATTAATTAATTTTTAATTAATTTTGATTCAGGCCCCTTAGAGCTAGTTAATTACTTCCTTGTGTCATCACAATATTATCAGAACTCAGATGTTTCTTAGCTCTGCTAATGCTGTGTGACAATATAAAGAAACAGTTCGTTGGCTGTAAGGCATGAATGGACATTAATAAATATGAATAGTAATTAGCTATAACGTAAATGACTATCATTTTATTTATACATACATCCATACATGGCACTCCGTCGGTTACAACGACGAGTGTTCCCGTTGGTACGATCAACGGAACAGCCTGCTTGTGGAATTATCGTGCAAGTGACTGAGCACTCCACAGATACACGTACCCTTAAACCCTTAATGTAGTTCTCGGGGAGATTCAGCGAAACACAGTATGTGACAAGGCTTGCCCTTTGAATTACAGATACTACTTTTCTTTTTTTGCCGGCTAACAGGAATGAAACAATGTGAAATAAAGTGTCTTGCTTAAGGACAAAAAGGCACCGCCGGGAATCGCGCGTGTGTGTGTGTGTGTAAATTAGTAGTACCAGACATAAGTTTCATAAACTACAAAATATAAATATCCATACTTGAAAGGTACCTTTTGTAACTCTTTATCGCGATTGGAATGTACGTTAAATGGCTTTGGGTTAAAAGAAATACAGGAAGATCAGTTAATTATGATTTTATACAACATATTCGCCTCTCAGGTTTATACGCTTATTACAGCGATCCTTCAGTTTTTCTAAACCCTGTACAAAAACTCGGAAGGTTGGGCCTCGAACCAGGCCATTCGCGATACCCTTTAAGCCAGGAACTTTTCAGCATCTCACCCTACCCCCTCCACTTTTTGTCTTTATTTAATCACGTGACTTCCATAATCTTATGGAACTCACGTGGTTACTTATAAATATATATTCATCCTCTCATGCTTGCGGATTTCTACATGTATATCCAGTAACAGTTTGCTTTCAGAACATTGCCATTAACTTAATCGGTACAATTTTCACCATTAGTTTCCCAAACTATTATTAAACTAAACCGAAACCGGTTCTCAATTAGTACTCGCGCAAAAAGTCATTTTCAGCTATTTACATAAGAACTAACTCTCAAAAGAGAAAAGAATTTGAGTCATTTGTCTTCTTTTTTCTTCTTTTTTTAATGACACCGACCACGGAGGATGGTCAAACGTGGGTGTTCCCTATGCACTCACTCCGATGATTACAACTAACCGAGTGACTCAGTTTTTTTTTACGTTTATTATAACATTTTATTGCGAGCTGGCAGAATCGTTAGCATGCTGGGCAGAATGCTTAGCAGCGTTTCATTTGTCCTCTGAGTTCAAATTCTGCCGAGTTCGACTTAACGTACATCCTTTCGTGGTCGATAAAGTATGTACCAGTTAAACGCCGAGGGCAATGTAATCGGCTAACCCCCTTCCACTTGTATCCATAGTAGAAACGATTATCATATTCTAGGAGCACTCCGTCGGTTACGACGACGAGGGTCCCAGCTGATCCGATCACCGGAACAGCCTGCTCGTGAAACTAACGTGCAAGTGACTGAGCAATCCATAGACACGTGTACCCCTAACTTAGTTCTCAGGGAGACTCAGCGTGACAAGGACGGCCCTTTGAAATACAGGAACTACTCATTTTTGCCAGCTGAGTGGACTGGAGCAACGTGAAATAAAGTGTCTTGCTCAAGGACACAACGCGTCGCCGGGAATCGAACTCACGACCATTCTATTGTAAGGTGGCAAGCTGGCAAAGTAGTCCAGAGTTCAAATTCCGCCGAGGTCGACTTTGTTTTTAATCCTTTCAGTATCATTAAAATATATGTCAGTTGAGCACCAACCCCGCAATTACTAACCTTCTATCAAAATATGAAACCATTATTACACTGTATTGTAGGGCGGCGAGCTGGCTGAAACGTTGGCACGCCGGGCGAAATGTTTATCGATACTTCGTCTGCCGTTACGTTCTGAGTTCAAATTCCGCCGAGGTCGACTTTGCCTTTCATCCTTTCCTCTGTGTGTGTGTGTCTGTGTGT
>NC_142934.1:6475786-6480786 GCF_046866305.1 Octopus bimaculoides | reverse complement strand
CGGCAACTTTCCAAACACTAATGGTTCGAACCCTCTTGTAATACGCGTCAACTTAAACTACTGTAAAACTACCTGTATTTCATTTAATTATTTAAGTAAATTGAATGTGTTTAATT
Source organism: Octopus bimaculoides (assembly GCF_046866305.1). Lineage (NCBI taxonomy): Eukaryota > Metazoa > Mollusca > Cephalopoda > Octopoda > Octopodidae > Octopus > Octopus bimaculoides. The sequence continues at coordinate 6,480,670 of NC_142934.1, read as the reverse complement.
TAGCGTGTGTTGGGCCAGGGCGACCACTCCTGGCTCGGTGGGGGGAAAAATCAGTAATCTATGACGGTTATGGAACAAAAGGTTCCGGAAAATCGTTGCTGTTCGTACCTGTGCATATTATTTCATTTAATCGGAAAAAGTTACAAAAGTCACTCAAGGGTTGAAAGATTTGCGCCACTGGCGCTTATCGAACGAGGCACGAAACTCACGCAACTTGCATTGGTTTTTTTAACTTCTACCGATTTAGTATTTTTAAAAGAAACAAAAAAAAAATCAAAAACAACAACATATCACTATATAAAACAAGGGAAGAAAACGATATCGGTAAAAACTACATTTTAAAGACAAAGAATTTTTTGAACACAATAAAACAAACCAGCGATAAACATCGATGATGGTAACTATCGGTAAGAAAACACACACTTCATACATACATACATATATATATATATATATATATATATATATATAATATATGTATATATGTAAGATTTTTTTTTTTTCGGACAATTACCAGAAGGTCAAGCTGGGCACCGCTTCCTGCATCCGTTGCAAGAGTAGTTTGTTCCAAGTTGAGATAATTTGAACGCACGGTTCTCGGCGGAGCGAGCATTGTTTGTAGAATGCAAGCTCTGGCAAGTTATTAAGGAATTATTTACGTAGAAGAAGAAACAACTATCTCTCCCTCCCTCTCTTTCTCTCTCTCACACACACGCACACACATACACACGCATACACACACACACACACACACACACACACATACACATACACACAAACTCTCTCTCACTCTCTTTCTCTCTCTCTCTCTCTCTCTCTCTCTCTCTCTCTCTCTCTCTCTCTCTCTCTCTCTGTCAAATTCTAAGGATGTACAGTTTTGCTAGAATCAGAAGAAAGGTGAGAAAACGAATAGGCAGACGAATAAACACACACACACACACACACACACACACAAATAAACAAGCAAACAAACAAACAAACAAAGGCATACACATGTGTATGTATGCACCTATATATGTATATATATATATATATATATATATATATATATATATATATATATATATATATATATATATATATACATATATATATATATATATATATATATATATATATATATATATATATATATATATATATATATATATATATATATATATATATATATGTATGTATGTATGTATGTATATGACATTTACATGAGATTATAAGAGAAAGAAATGGGGCGAAAGGTTGAAAGTTACAAGATAAAATGGTGGGGGAGGGTTAAGAGAGGTATTTGTATATTGAAATGAGTTGAGGGCGATAGAAAATAGAGAAGAGCGCATGTGTGTGTGTGTGTGTGTGTTTTGGGAGAAAGAGAGATAATGGGGAAATTAAAGAGAGGGTGAAAGTGTGAGGTATAAGATGGATTGGAAATATTTGAACTGAGACACAAACAGACAGACAGACAGATAACCAGACGGACAAACAAACAAACAGATAGATAGATAGATAGATAGATAGATAGATAGATAGAGACAGACAGATAGCTAGCTAGTCAGCTAGCTAGTCAGCTAGCTAGTCAGCTAGCTAGTCAGCTAGATAGATAGATAGACACAGATAGATAGATAGATAGATAGATAGATAGATAGATAGAGAGAGAGAGAGAGAGAGAGAGAGAGATAAATAGATAGATAGATAGATAGATAGATAGATAGATAGATAGATAGATAGATAGATAGACTTGTGAGTAGGTAGATATAGAGGGGTGCTGTTAAGTGGCTAGGAAGATAGGTAGATGTTGATAGATATTAATAGACTGATAAACCGTTGTCTATTTTTGTTTCTTGTATTTTTCTGGCTGAGTGGGGGTCATGTGTATTATTTTGCATATTTTGGGAAGTAATCTTCTTGGTTTTACGAGTATAGTGACGGCGGCGGCGGTGGCATATTATTTTTTTGTCTTTCTGATGCCCCCGAATGGCCGTAGTCTAATGACTGAAACAATAAAATGTTGAAGAGAAAACCGAAGGCAGGCATAGGCAACTGTTTTCGAGATGCAGGCCGCGTGAGCCATGGGCCATCATCAGACGAGCCGCACTAAAAAGAATTTCAGGGTCCCGCGGGCCGCAATTTTCCCCTGTTTGACCTAACTGCTCGCATTTATATAAAAGGTGGTTTGGTGAAATTAGGCCATTTATGTATTTTCTGTCACCACCGAGACCAGTGATGTACCCAGCGTGTGTGCCATCTGGAGCAGCCCTTAAGTGTGCTGTACCCACGTACCTGACTCCGGGTCTCGAAGCCTCGGCAGGCTTATACAGCAGACTCAAAAGTGCTACTCTTATAAAAGCGTCGCCCGAGGTGGAACGCGCCTCTCTCCTACGTACGCTACTGCCTGAGGTAGGTTTGATTCTGTGACTTAAGAAAAATTATTTCAAAATCAGGGCACTTTTAACCAAATATTTTCTGCCGTAGCATCGGGGTCACCAGTTCCTTTGGGAGTGAAATTTGGTAGACGGAAATTCTACAGACACCTTGCGCGTGGCCTGGTTGTTTACGTACTTGGTTCACGATTCGGAACAAGACAGATCGTTGGGTCTTTGAACAAGCTCCTTTATCACTTTATTTCATGGAGTCCCAATCTAATTAGCTGAAAAAATGTGCCAGCACATATCGGAATTAACAGCCTTGCAACGGACGGATTAGTTTCAAAGCCTGATGTTAGTTTTCTCTTATAGAAAGGCTATTTATGTTAGCCCGAGTTGTCATACCATCAACTTACACACACACACACACACACACACACACACACACACACACACACACACACACACACACACACACACACACACACACACACAGGTATATACGACGGGTTTCTTTCAGTTTCCATCTACCAAATCCACTCACAAGGCTTTTGTCGGCATGAGGCTATAGTAGAAGACACTTGTCCAAGGTGCTATGCAGTGGGACTGAACCCGGAACCATGTGGTTGGGAAGCAATCTTCTTACCGCACAACTTCTTGCGCCCAATATATATATATATATATATTTCGAAACGTCTAGATAGAATAGAGACAGCTGATGAAGGGATATTCCAAGTGGCTTTCCGTTTTCCTATATGTTCGTTCCGTTGTCTGTAGTTTATTGTTCTAACGTCCTGTACCCTGATATGCATGTATATACACATGTAGATGTAAGTATGTACATATATGTGTGTATACATGTATATATATTCTTTGTATTATATATATATATATATATATATATATATATTACGGAGATGTACTTGCATAGCAATTGACTTGATCTGAGATCACCCAATATATATGTGTGTGTATGTGTGTATGTGTGTTTGTGTGTGTTTGTGTGTGTGTGTATATGTGTGTGAGTGAGTGAGTGAGTGAGCGAGCGAGTGAGATTTATCATATTCATTAAAAAAAACAGCCAGAGCAAGTAATAAGAATATGAAAATAATAGTTGAAAAATATCCTTATAGGTATAAATATACCATAAAGAGTTATACAAAAATGGAGGCGAAAAAGATGTTGTCCTTACAAAAATTCCTCACACTGATGAAAATAACAATGCATAAATTTAATTATTATTATTATGGTTATAATTTTTTTTCTTACTTTTTTGTATCGTCCTTTGAAACGCGCGTATGTATTGAATTCTATTTTGTATTTAATCTAATTTTGATTCAACATCTTTTTCTCCTCCATTTTTCTATAATTGGTCATGGTATTTTTATACCCATAACGATATTTTTCAACTATATATATACATATAATTAATATAGACAGCCATGTGCAATGTAAAACCAAAAATGAAAACTATAATAGTCATTAAATATGACTCGGAACACCTACATTGCTAGAAATAAGAGCTAAAATGCTCTAATGGTGTAGTTAAAGCACATAGCTGTATACGTATGTACTGACATGGACTGTAATTGCCCGAAAACAGCGGTCGAGAATTCCTTATACTGATCGGTCAGTTTCGGCTATTTCCGTAGCGTCATAGATAGGGATCGCTCGATTCGGCTGATTCTGGACTTAATGTTCTGTCAGTACATATGTATTCACCATAAAAATCTATGGATGATTTAGCGAATATATATATAGTAGTTATGACATAGACATAAATTTATAGGAAAATGTAATACGAATCCTAGCCACAGAAACCAGACGAGAGGTTCGGTTTCACGGATCTGTCATCAGGGAAGTGTAACGTGTTTATTGACACGTTACAGTTCTACTGTTAGCCATACATGGTTACATCTAACGTTTGTATGACTGTCGAGGTAACAGTGGAAAAGTGTGAAAACCCATAAAAAGCGATACACTGAAACATGCGGTACACATGTTCGACTGCATTTTCCTGTCAAACTAATACCAACATTGCGTTTTCATATTTACCGAGATCGATGAATTAAGTGGTTGGACAGCATTAATCATCGACAAATCGACACAGTTTCACTTTTTCTGTGAGGAGCTTCTGCATATTTCGGACTAACGAAAATACCAACCAAATTTTTCTCATAATTAACACATCTGGATAAAAGAAAAAGAAAATAGTCCGCAAAAGAAGTACATGGGGGTCCGTGCACCAAATTCAAAATCTCATATATATATATATATATATATATATATATATATATATATATATATATATATACAAATTATTACAAATTAAAAGGGTAAAGATTTATCAATTTATTAATTTATTAATAAATCAACAATTAATAATTTTTACCAAGCCCTTCGGTATGTAAGCACCATTATCGGTGGAGAACTTATTTAAAAGTTCCCATATATTTATAAACATAATTAAGGGATCAGCAAGCATTTGCTTCACCATATACCGAAGTTCAGAAATAGCAGCTAAAAAAGC
>NC_142934.1:6453286-6465786 GCF_046866305.1 Octopus bimaculoides | reverse complement strand
TATATCTTATGCAGAATTTGACTACCTCCTGTACCTACACCTTAGAATCATCATGGCATCTGATGTGGCTTTATAAACCAGACAATGTTCTGAAAAGACACCCACATAGACTGCACCTCCGATTTGGACCGCCAAGAGCTGCAGATAAGTTCTGATCTGTGAGGATCTTAAGATGTCTTTTGAGCTTTGCAAACCTTCTGGCATACACTGCATTGAAAGGTGTGCACAGATATACAGACAGAATAGTTAGTGGAAGTTCGTTTTCCATGGGTTCTCAAATGAGATTTGAGCCCAGCAAAAGAAAGGCATGGTCTGTCACAAACTGTGCATACAAAAAAGGTCATTGTAATTCACCTATATATATATATGTATATATATATATATATATAATATAATATATATATATATATATATATATATATATATATATATATATATATATATATATATATATATATAATATATATATATATATATACATATATATATATATATATATATATATATATATATATATATATATATATATATATATATAGTTTTAGGGAAAAGAACCAAGTTTCATGAACTCATCGATGAAAATCTACTATCACATATAGAAAAATTAATAATTAAAAGCACAATAAATGAGTATAATATAATATAATATAATATTATACTCATTTATTGTGCTTTTAATTATTAATTTTTCTATATGTGATAGTGGATTTTCATCGATGAGTTCATGAAACTTGGTTCTTTTCCCTAAAACTATATATTTATATATATTTTAATCTGTAAAGCTCAATTTAATTTTAATTTTTTATAAATTGATTTTAATTGAGTTTTTATCTGTAATTTTGGATTTTGTTCCTAATATTATTATTATATATATATATATATGTATATATATATATATATATATTATATATATATATATATATATATATATACATACGTGTATGTGAGTCTTTGTGTTTGTGTTTGCCCCACACAACTACTTGATAACTGGAGTTAGTTTGTTTACGTCCCCATAACTTAATGGTTCAGCAAAAGAGACCGATAGAATTAGTACCAATCTTTAAAAAAAAAGTACTGCGGTAGATACGGTCAACTAAAACCCTCCAAGGCAGTTTCCCAGCATGACCGCAGTCGAAAGACTGTAACCAGTAAAACGAAAACAAGAAGACAAAAAGAATTGCTGTTGTTGTTGTTGTTGTTGTTGTTGTTGTTGTTGTTGTTGTTTAGGCCCACGTAATAGCGATCGTGCGAGAAATATAATCATAGGAATTCCAACCATGCCCATCATGACTTTTTCAGACGCAATGTACTGTGAACAACACTATCCATTCATGTATTCCTTTAAGATGTGAGTGTTTAATTCGAGGGATATTTGGCTTCTATTTCTAGCAGGTCGAGCGATTACATAAAAGCCCTCTCTTAGACTTGTATCAACTGATTAAATGTCGTTGCTGGATGTTGACTTGACATAGAAGAAACTTCAGACGTCGGTTTCATAAATTGGCTTCAGGTATCGACAAGGCAGCAATAGCTGTAGACAATATAAATACAGTAATATGATTGATAGGAATCTTTAGATATCGATTTTCTTAGCTGTAGATTTCGATTTGGTAATCAGAGTTCACAAATTGTCAACATGTTAGACATAGCTCATAGATATCGATGACCACTTTTAAATGTCGATTAGACAGCAACATGTGTCATCCCGTACCAGATCGAAATACACACGTGACTATTACTCTTTCGGCCTACACTGATGTATGAAAGGTTAAATCCATCTTCATCCAATGAGGAACGGTGAATTTTTAATGTTTCTGTAAATGATCTTTTCTTCCTTTTCTCTCTATATCTATCTATCTATCTATCTGCCTGGTTGACCGCCTCTGATTATCTATTTAACTATACATATACGTGTGTGTATGTCTATGTCTATACATACATACATACATACATACATACATACATACATACATACATACATATATACATACATAATACATACATACATCTCTCTGTCTCTGTGTGTGAGTGTGCATCTCTCTCTCTCTCCCCCTCTTTCTCTCTCTCTCTCTCTCTCTCTCTCTCTATATATATATATATATATATATATATATATATATATATATATATATATATATTAGCGGCGACATTACATAAGTGACTCGAGAACCTTGACCTTCGCGGAACGGCAGTCATAAAATTTTGTTAAATGCTGTCTTGGCTCTTGAGCCAGTTATGCTGTTTCATCGCTAATAAATAATGAAGTCGACAGAACAGACCCTTATAATATTCATAGCATCTTTCCTGAATTTTAGTAGGTTGCGTATACGTGCCCTTACCACGATTCAGTTTAATAGAAGCAAAGGTCGTTTGCTGTGGAACATATACCGCCTTCAGAACATTAAAGGGCATTTTCGATTTCTTATTCTTTGAAAAATGTTGAATTTCAGCGATACTATTTCGTTCTCCCATAAGTTCTGGATTTCCGCGTATGGAGTAAAGATTGTTTGACATCATAACATGGCAGTCCTGGTTTAGGACGAATGTTGCTGTAATTTAGCCCCAGGCGACATCGTCTCCAGCTGGCTATACGACACGATCTGTGTCCTTATATTTTCGAACAAGGGAATCTAGAATCCCCACTCAGCTCAAAACAATATCTGTGTATCGCGATTTCGGGGTTATTTCTCTTCATCAACTTAATGTGACAGTCCCTATTTAGCCCTAGGAAGCAGCACCGCTTCCTGTCGGCCTTGACACATTTCCTGTGTCCTTATGTTTGCAAGGGGGAGACAAGCGTCCCCATCCAGCTAAGCCTAGACATGTTTCTGAGTCTTTGCTCGTCATCAGTCTGGCGTAGCAATGGCCTGCTACTTGTATTTATAGGATGTTATTTTCCAAATAGCATAATTATGATTCGGTAATAGGAAAATGTATTTTATTTAATATTTATACCATGAGGGATTTCAGTTTATTGTATTTATATTGCATACACACATACACACACATACACACACATACACACACACACACGTACGCACACACACACATACACATACACACCCATTTCTATAGATATATGTATGTTTGTATATGCATAGGTATATCTGTGTATATGTACATGTGTGTGTGTTTATATAAATATATATATATATATATAAATATGAACTATATATATACACACGCACACACACACACACACACACACACATATATATATATAAAGGGTAGTGTATATGCGTGTGCAAGTGTGTGTGTGTGTGTGTGCATTATTTATTGATTAGTCAGATGTTATTGATACTTCATGGTTTATTTTAGGGTTTGTCAAAAGACAAAAACCAAAACCAAAAAAAAAAACAACCAAAATCCTGACAGTTGTTTCACAGCTGGTTTAATCTTGTTTTAACTCTAACTTTGATGATTTCCTTTGATGTTTGCCGCTTCAAAAGCTTGGTTACTTGGCTTCGTTAGTTTTCAATTTTCGTCACTTTGCATTATATCAAAATATAGACAGCTTCACTCAACTACCTAAATTCCTAGATTTGGGGACCTGGTTTATGTCCACAACATCCCTTTCATCCACACACGTTTTTGTCTTTTTTCTTTTTCTTTTTCTTTTGTACATGACCTAGTCTAGACAAGGTCATCACTCCTGACTTTTCCCAGAGCCCCTCTCTTTGTCTTGTAGAATTAGAAAAATATTCGAAATTGGTGTTTTTCTGAATGTTTGTAAAAGAATGCACTCTATAGAGCAGGGGTTTTCAAACTGTGGTCCGTGGACCACAGGGGGTCCGCAAGGACAAGACAGGGGGTCCGTGGACAGCAAATACTTTTTATGGGCAATTTGATTTTATATATGTTTTTTAATCTAAATCTTTTAATTGACAATAAACCTATTTGGTAAATACTGTTAAATAAATAAATGTAAAAATATATGTTAATTTAAGCAAATATTTATGTATAAATTTCATAAGCGTCCCTAAGGTAAAGCTTGAAATATAAAGGGATCCGCAAGTCAAAAAGTTTGAAAACCCCTGCTATAGAGAACATTTAAGGGCCAAGTTGGTGGATGGAACCAGGTCTGTTAGGCTTAGTTGTCGTTTCAATGAATGACCGTTCGGTAGGACACAGTTGTACAGTGTTCTTAGTTCGATGTTTTGTTGTGCCGCTTATGTAAGAATTTTGACCTAAACGGGATTTGTAGATCCTGCTGCAGTCGTTGCAGCTGCAATTTCCGTCATTTGGAGTAGATTGGACACGACTCAACTCTGGGTTTTTCCTCTCTTAGAGTGTTGACCTTGGCTGCCTCAAAATCTATTACCAAAGTATTGCTATATGCTGCAGTTCAGTGATATTGTATAAGTAATCCTTGGGTTTCTGGTTTTGAACTTCCCAAATAATAGGAGAGTATTGTAGTTCACTTGAAGCGTTGTGTATTGTTTGTAAAGAATAAAAAGTTTAGAATGGTACAACAATGCACTACCGTTGGAAAACAGTTTATAGCAGAGACTCCATCTAAGAATATCTGAAGAAGGAATTGTAATTCCGAAATATCATCGGCACCTATCCCATCGGTCTCTTTTGCCTAACCGTTGAGTTACGGGAACGTAAATACACCAACACCGGTTATCAAGCAGTAGTGGTGGGCAGACACTGATACAAAGACACACACGCACGTATATATATATATATGTGTGTGTGTGTGTGTGTGTGTGTGTGTGTGTGTGTGTGTGTAAGGTCCAGGGATATATATATTTATATACAGCGGGCTTCTCTCAGATTCTTATTTCGTTATTGCCCACAAGGGGCTAAACATAGAGGGGGCAAACAAGGACAGACAAAGGGATTAAGTCGATTATATCGACCTCAGTGCGTAATTGGTACTTAATTTATCGATCCCGAAAGGATGAAAGGCAAAGTCGACCTCGGCGGAATTCGAACTCAGAACATAGCGGTAGACGAAATACCACTAAGCATTTCGCCCGGCGTGCTAACGTTTCTGCCAGCTCGCCGCGGCTTTTTTCAGTTTCTGTCAACCAAATCCAACCACAAAGTAGAAGACATTCGCCCAAGGTGCCACGCAGTGAGACTGAGCTCGGAACCATATGGATGGGAAGCAAACTTCTTACCACAGCTACATGGGTAGACTTGTACGTCCTGTTTTGGAGATAGGTAGGTAGGTTTGTAGGTTGGTAGGTTGGCTGGTTGGGTGCACAAGTTTGTAGAGAAAGAGTGTGTTTGTCTGTGTGAGAGAGAGAGAGAGAGAGAGAGAGAGAGAGAGAGAGAAAGAGAGAGAGAGAGAGAGAGAAGAAAAAAGTGCATGCATAAAATAGCTGCAGAAACATGCTTTACATACATAAATGATTCAATAGAAATGTGAGATGCCGTGAGTAAGTGTTCAGGAAAGCAACGTAATGCGAGGACATATAATTGTCATAAGAGACATTTACTGCAGCCTCTGTGTGACTGTGTGCGTGTGTGCGCATGCGTGTATATAATACGTGCGGTAAAGTTTGTGTGCGCGTATATGTATATGTGTCGTTTCTACGCACTGTGTATGTGTGTGTGTTTAGGTGTACAGTAATGTAGGCAGTCTGCTATTAGTAATGGAAAAGACATGCGAAAATGTCGTGTAACAATATTCAGGTATTTATTGAGTTGTTAAATAAATTCCTTCGTTTTTTTCCCTCCATTTATTTCAATTAATTTATTTTATTTTATTTAAATTACATTTCCAATGTTATTTAAATTAACATAAATTAACGAAACGCAAAATTGAAACGTAAAATATTTTTATCGTTGTCTTTTATGGTTTTTTTTTTGTAGCTCTATTGTTTTTTATCTTTTATCTTTTACTTGTTTCAGTCATTAGACTGCGGACATGCTGGTGCACCACCTTGAAAAATTTTTAGTCAAATGAATCGACACCAGTACTCATTTTTCGGGGACGTAAACACACCAAGACCGGCTCTCTCTCTTTCTCTCTTTCTCTCTTTCTCTCACTCACACACACACACACACATGTTTGTATGTGTGTGTGTATTTACACGACGGGCTTCTTTCAGTTTCCGCCTACCAAATCCATTCACAAGGCTTTGGACGGCTCGAGGCTATAGTAGAAAAGACTTGCCCAAGGTGCTACGCAATGAGATTGAACTTGGAAATCTGAATAAATTTTAAAGTTTTTGGTGAAATTTTAAATTACCCTTCAGTAATTTCTCTAAAAAGCTATACACATATAGGAAGAGTCCACACAACTACTGAAAAAAAAATGGAATTTAAAAATACCACATACTAGATAGAATAGTGTAAGAAAATTCGGATAAAATATCACTGTACAAAATTAGATTTTGCGTAAAATAATCTATATATAAAATAGTTATATGTTGTCAACTTAATGTGACAGTTCCATGTGAGGGAATAATACTACTGCTATTTAGCCCTAGGATGCAGCATCGCTTCCTGTCGGCCTTGACACATTTCCTGTGTCCTTATGTTTACAAGTAGCAGGCCATTGCTACTCCAGACAGATGACGAGCAAAGACTCAGAGACATGTCTCTGGATGCAGGCTTAGCTGGGTGGAGATGCTTATCTCTCCCTTGTAAACATAAGGACACAGGAAATGTGTCAACGATGAACGAAAGTGGATCATCAAGCAGTATTGGAAAACGGGGAATGCAGAAATGGTTAGACAGAAATGAACTGAAGAGTTTCAAAGACCAGCTCCGTCGAGATTAACAGTTTACAGAATAGGTAACAAAATTTTAGCACACTGGGTCCATCTGTAACGCACAGAAAATGAAACAGTTGTGACCCAAGCGTCCACTCAAAATCCCCAGAAATAATAAAAAATAAAACGGAGGGCTTCCAGTGAATTAGGGATTTCTCGCAGATCCCTTAGTCGACTTATGAACCTCTTGGGTTTAAAACAGAAATAGAGAAACGAAAGGATCATTCTACCCTTATAAAGCAACTGTATAGCTACTTTTGCCCACCCTGTATATCTTGATCTATCCGAACAACACACACACACACACACACACACACACACACACACACACACACACACACACACATATGGTCTATTTAAATCATGAATTGACTCGGAGGTCTCACAAGAAAAACAATAACTAGTTTATTGTTTAGCTCTGAAATAATTGGGTTATTTGATGTCAATGTGTGGATGGTGGAAAGCACTAGTTTTTGTTGAGAATTGCAATTTTTGACATAGTTCCCAGAGTTCTGACATCTCTCAACATTATATAAGAGGTATTCTTATTCCTTGAATATACACACACACACACACACACACACACACACACACACACACATTATACCCACATATGATTAATGAATGTTTCTCATTAGGAATGAATTAATATAACAGATCACAGATGATGAGCTGGTTGAAAACGTTAGCACGACGGGTGAAATGCTTCGCGGTATTTCGTCTGCCGTTACGTTCTGAGTTCGAATTTCTCCGAGAGACTTTGCCTTTCATCCTTTCAGAGTCGATAAATTAAGTACCAGTAACGCACAAGGGTCGATCTAATCGACTTAATCCTTTTGTCTGTCCTTGTCTGTCCTCTCTATATTTAGCCCCTTGTGGGCAATAAAGAAATAAGAAAGGCAAAGTCGACCACGGCGGAATTTATATTATTTTCAACTCTAGGCACAGACGAAATACCGCTAAGCATTTCGCCCGGCGTGCTAACGTTTCTGCCAGTTCGCCGCCTTACCTTACCAAAAATAATGTAAGAAGCTCTACTGATGTAACAGAAAGTGGTACTGACTTTTAAAAATACAAAAGAACAAAAAACATTTAGTATGCTTCATAGTATATTATGTTTGCATGTTATGGTAGGGTTTTGGAAGAGAAATCTTACTCCGACATCAGCAATGTTTAGCGCATGCAGTCGATTTAGCTAAAACCCCTAATTTAAAAATTAAAATTAAAAAAAAAAAAAAACGAGATTTCAAATTAAACATCATAAACAAGATTTTATTGAAGAATCAAGAGATGAGAACACGGGAAGTGACGATGATGAAGTCGAAATTGTTATAGTTGCGTTCAGTGAAGTTTTATATGAAATTGAAGACGTTGATGGTTCAATTGAAGAATTTAAAATCCCGTTTTGGAACTTCAAGAACAGGTAAATTATTCCATCCTTTCAAGAGAGCTTCTCTGCTGAAAAAGCAAAAAATAAAAAAATAAAGGAAGAAGGAAAATTAGTCGAACTGCTTGGATACTTTGTTTGAAAAATAAGATGCCCCAAGAATTTGTTAAATACCGAGTTAACTGTAAAGAAATTAAGACGATCCTTGACTGAAAGCAAGAGCATTAAGTGTAATTCAATTCACAGAGACTATTATTTCAAACAAATGGGGAATTTTAAAGGCATCGTCACTGTGTGTCGTCCCTTCTGAGATGACACTAAAGGGCCTTTGTTCAAGAGAAGGAACGACTTTGACCACTGAAGTCTCTTTCAAGTATTAACAACCGCACAATATTCCTTTGGCAACGTCACTAAAGGAATGCTGGATTATTTATTATTTTTCAAGGAGACAAATGAAAATTTTAGGGTTACTTAAATATGTTTCTGGTCCAAGAAGTTTGAAGATTCAAGATGCCGAATTAGTTGCACGTCCTTCTAAAAGTGCGCTCAGGAAAACTGAGGAGTAGATTTTTCATAGACTCTTTACTCTGGAGGTGGAAAATTAATTTAGCATGAAGTTCAAAGCGTTAATCAAGAAACATCTGCTTTCGGTTACCATAAATATCTTACAAGATGAGAAGTAAAAGATAAAACAAACTCGAAACGGTGACTTACTACTTGCAGAGTATTTGAAAGAAACGGAGAAATTGGAGACTCTCCCAATTGTAAATGAATCTAGTTGTTTCGATGCCAATAAAAAATTCAAGGAATTTGAAGAATCATCAAAATAACAGAACATTTGCGCGGACTTTTCTGCCTATTATATGCTGTCTTGCTTATTTCTGATTCATTCCTCACTAATCCGAGATAACACGGTGGGGTAATTGTGAACCGTGTTACGCTTATCAGAAATTGATCTGCGATAACATGGGTCGGTGATCAGTCACAGACTGTGATTGTGCCGCAGAAACATGCCTCGGCGACCACCTACAATATTCGGGATAACTTGGTGTCTCGGAACGAAAACTACTTTTACTCATTTGTTCTATAATTCATTTATCACTGATTCATTTAATACCCGTGATAAACGAGGATAGACCTATATTCAACTGAATCAATCTTTTTTTTTTTTCAATTGACCAGCGAGCTCGATACATTAACTTTAGTACTAATTAACCGTCATTTAATTGCAATTAGCATCATCAGTTGTACCGTTGCTACTACAACCACTGCCACTGACACCACCACCACCACCACCACCACCACCGCCGCCGAAACCACCACCACCACCACCACCACCACCACCGCCGCCGAAACCTCCACCACCACCACCACCACCGCCGCCGAAACCTCCACCACCACCACCACCACCGCCGCCAGCATCGGTTGTGAAACACTGCTAGGGGGGGGGACAAACACAGACACACAAACACACACACACACACACACACACACACACACACACACACACACACACACACACACACACATATATATATACATATATACGACGGGCTTCTTTCAGTTTCCGTCTACCAAATCCACTCACAAGGCTTTGGTCGGCCCGAGGCTATAGTAGAAGACACTTGCCCAAGATGCCACGCAGTGGGACTGAACCAAGAACCATGTGGTTGGTAAGCAAGCTACTTACCACACAGCCATTCCTGCAATTACAATTTGAAAAAAAAAAATTCACAAAAAAATAATAAGGTTAACAGCAGTTAAGGCGGAGAGCGGGCAGAATCGTTATCACGCCGGGCAAAATGCTCAGCGGCATTTCGTCCGTCTTTAGATTCCGTCTTTAAGTTCAAATTCCACCGAGGGCGAATTTACCTTTCATCCATTCGGCATCGATAAAATAAGTACCAGTTGTGTACGGATGTCAATGTAATCGACTATTCCCTCCTCCAAATTTCAGGCTTTGTACCCTATCAGAGAAATGATTATTGTATGTAAGTAATGGAACCCGCGTGGAAATGTTTGGATGCTTCTAATAAAATTTTATTTCCTTGCCTATGTTTTTCAATAACCCCTGTTGAATTATCCTTTTTTTTTCTGAAATTTCCAAATTCTAAAGATAATTCATAGGCACCCTGTATATACTAACCAACAACTTCATCACAAGCCAGATGCAGTTGAATCGTGTCAGTGACCAGGTCACAGTTGGTGCGACGAAACGTTTTGACGCCAAATAGTAAATATCTACTAAATAAATTTAAATAGTCTTTGTGGTGTTTTTGAATGGTTAATGCGTATTTTCCACGCTGCAATTGTATTTTTTTTTCAACACACGACCTCAGATCAAATCACTTGCCTGAAAAGTACTTCTCGAAAAAAAGAAAAAAAGTTACTTTACTAGCTTTCTCTTGCTCGTTTTTGTATCACTTTCTTTGCCATTGTTATTATCAACAAGTACATATTATGCCACTGCGTGTGCTAACTTCTCATTTTCGCATAGTTATTAATCATTCAGTGTATTCGTGTCATCTCCTATCTTTCTTTGCCGATTGTAAACAAATTTGGTTACTATCACCGCGTTTTCTTCCTCTACCAAGTAAGCTTGTTCTACATTATCTTTGTCATGTATACATTAACCTTTGACTTCTGTTGTTTCTTATATTTTACTATGACGTACCTGAGAATCAGTCAGGTGACTGCAGCAATCGCCCACTGTTTTGGGCAAAATCTCGAGTGAAAATGTTTTGCATGGACAATTGGTGTGGTCATGGATTTCGGACAGAGATTCTATATTTCCGACACTCGATTCTTCGTAAAAGCTGCAACTCAAATTGAATCCGTGACACACACATACTCCCCCACCCTATATATATATATATATATATATATATATATATATATATATATATATATATATATATAGATCTGCAACAAAGAATTAATGGTAGCTCTGCTATCTTTGTTTCGGTCATTAGATTGCGGCCATGCTGGGGCACTGCCTTGAAGAATTTTAGTCGAGCGAATCGACCCCAGTACTTAATTGTTCTTTCAAAGTCTGATACTTATTCTATCGGTATCTTTTGTCGAAGTGCTACGTTACGCACACGTTAACACGCCAACACCGACTGTCAAGCAGTGAATGGATTTAGTAGCCGGAAACTAAAAGAAGCCTGTCGTGTGTGTATGTGTATGTGTGTTTGTGTTTATCTTCGTCCCCCAACACCGCTTGACAACCGGCGCTGATATGCTTACGTCCTCATAAACTAGCGGTTCGGCAAAAAAGAGCGTTAGATTAAGCGACAGGTTTCCAAAAAAAAAAGTGCTGGGGTCTACCGAATTCCCATACAAAGCAATGGTTCGTCCGGTACTACGGAAGAAAACACTTGTCCAAAGTGCTGATTAATGGAACTGAACCCCAAACCACGCGGTTGTAAGACTAGCTTCTTAACCACACAACCATATGTGTATATATCTATATATGTATATGTGTGTGTGTGTGTATACATGCACATACAGATGTAAACATATATATGCACACATGCTGTTTAGAGAAGCATTGAGCACCAATGCACCATGATATTTTCAGTAAGAAAATGGACAGAATATGTCCAATATGCAAATTTTGCGTGGAACCTATTAAATTTTTTATCAATTCTCCATTCTTTCTGCCGTTATACACAATAACTTGTACTGAAATCTACTCAATCTAACATACACGAAGTATATGTAGTTCGGTACATCAGGTTTTTGAGTACAATGTCTGGCAGTTATATGAAATAATAATTCGGACGCTGTTATAGGAGAACTGCATCGTTTCACTGAGCGAGATTTTATCGGTTTTTGTCGATTTTTTAAAAATCTACGTATACAAAATAAATTTATTTGCTCTTTTTGAAAATAAAAAAAAATGGAAAGAAAATGGTGCAGGCATGGCTGTACAATTAAGTAAGTCGCTTCCCAACCACATACATACACACAGACAATAGTTTCGGGTTCAATACCCCTGTGTGACAGATTGGGCAAGTGTGTTTTACCCCGACAGGATTATAACTGGTCAGTTACTGTGGAGGATTGTGCTGTCGATGCTTTCAATAAAATCGGGTGCTACACACACGATGACCAGATCCTGGAGCGGGTGGTGAGCTGTGTTCTTGAGCGCAACACATATCACTTTACTTTCAAGCAACATCTATTTGATGTAGGGAGTGAGCTTAAGTACAGCATAAACATGGAATCACTCTAAACCAGTGGTTCTTAACTGGGGTCCATATAAAATTTTGTGGGTCCCATGTAACAAAAATGTAAATTGGCTTTAAGGGTGTCTCGAAAGACCTGGTTGGAGGCCCAACCTTCCGAGTTCTTTTACAGGTCTTGGAAAAACCGAA
>NC_142934.1:6445786-6448286 GCF_046866305.1 Octopus bimaculoides | reverse complement strand
AGAGTCAATAAAGAGAGAGAGAGAGAGAGTGAGAGAGAGAGAGAGAGAGAGAGAAACAGACAGACAGACAGACAGATAAATAGATAGATAGATAGAAAGAAAGAAAGAGAGAAAGTGAGACAGAGATAAAGATAAAGATACATAGACTGAGAGAGAGACAGAGAGAAAGTGGTACAGAGACGGAGATAGAGAGATAGATAGACTAAGAGATCGAGAGAGTGAGTGAGAGAGAGAGAGAGAGAGAGAGAGAGAGAGAGATAGAGAGACAGTGAGTGAAACAGGTAAGAGAGAATTAGTAAAAGAGAGAGAGAAGGTGAGATGGAGATAAGATTGGACGTAAGACATCAATTCAATTCGTGACTTCGTAGCGATTAAAATCATTAAACTCTAAAATATAATTGTTACATTATTTACATTATCTACATTTGACGGATATTCGTCCTCATCTTGTTTGTTGTTAACACAACGTTTCGGCTGATATACCCTCCAGCCTTCGTCAGGTGTCTTGGGGAAATTTCGAACCTGGGTTCTCATTCCTATCGATGTTACTATTATTATTATTATTATATTATTATTATTATTATTATTAATCAGGTCGCTGCCGTGAATCGAACTCGGAACCTTGGGGATATATCAGGCTGGAGGGTATATCAGCCGAAACGTTGTGTTAACAACAAACAAGATGAGGACGAATATCCGTCAAATGTAGATAATGTAAATAATGTAAATAATTCCTCATCTCTTAAATATAGAACTGTATAATTGTTACAGTTGTAATTATTTAACCCCAGGTCAGCCCTGATTGAGCAGACCCACGATAAAAAAAATATGTATATTCCAGTCACGAGCAGCCCCCACCTTTATTATTCAAGGTCAAATTGTGACTTTTTGTAGAGGATAGAAATTGTATTTTAAAGTAAATTTGACTGTTATTTCTCGCAGATCGAGCGGCTGTGTTGAGACTTCCTCTTTGCCTCTAGCGGTTGATGATATCTTAGTGTTATCTTAGACATTTCTTTAAAGGAATGGGCCTGCTTCCAATGAGCTTTCAAAACAGGATCTGATCTTTGAGGAGTGCTAAACTCGCCCTTATGCATATATATAGATACATATATATATGTATGTGTATATATAACACATCACTTCACAACACAACACCACGCACACACTAGCACAAGATTTTGGTCGTTTCATGACTAGGGAACAAGACACTCGCCCAAGGTTTCACGCAACAGAACGCAACCCAAGATCGCATGACTGGGAATCAAGCTTCTTAGCACACTCTTCCCTGCGCATAGTTAAATGCGTCTTTTGTTTTTCTTTCTTAATAAGCAAGACAATTAAATATTTCATTTGTAATTTAAGCTCGTTTGAATCAGTTCATTTTCAAGGTTGCTCTATTTTCCGATTTCATTATCATTGTTATCTTCCTAATATGCTTAAGATAACATTAAGGAAGCTCGGCTCGTTTTGCAACCGTCTACTGCGGAGTTCAGTGCAATTGCACATCCAGCACTTGGAACCAAGTGTCTTCTTCTATAACCCGTATTTGATTAATGCCTTGTGAGTGGATTTAATAGACGGAATCTGTGTGGAAGCCCGTCTTACATACATACATACATACATACATACATACATACTTACATAAGGGGCGCAAGCGTGTGTGTGTCTGTGAGAATGGCGTGTGTGAGTGTATATGTGTGAATGGAGTCGAGTGAGTCTAACGTGCACGCGCGCGTGTGTTGTGTGTAGTAGTTGATGCGTGCTTGTTCAGGTGCTGTGTGCACATGTGTATGTATGTGTGTGTGTATAATGTATGTTTGTGGGCGAAAGTTAAGGTAGAAGTGTATGTCAGTATGATTGTAGTGGATGGAGGTGGTGGGAGCGGAGCGGTGTATGCTGACAGAAATGTCAAGAAATTCGACGGAAGAGTTAGAAATAGTGCAGGGGAATTCGAGGGCAGGATGGAATGATTGGACAAAGGAGAGGAAAGAGTCCAGATACTCGTGGGAGAGTGAAGTCGCGCCGCTACAGTCATCGATATAACGACCGTATAGCTTGGGAATGGGACCAATGAATTGTGAGAATATTCGGGCCTCAACACAGCCAACGAACAGGTTCGCAAAGTTGGGGCCCATTCTCGTTCCTATGACCACTCCAGAGTTCTCTGTTGGTAAAACTTCCGTGCGAACGAGAAGCAGTTGAGGGAGAATCGTCTACCTAGAATCACCTCGTAGCACACCCAAGTGTGCCCCTACGACTTTGTTTCCTCATCACTTTCAGAAAAATATGAGTTATTCTAAATTCTATAAGAGGTCTTAAAAACCTCCATTTGCATATATATTCATATCTATCTATCTAAGCACTACCCGTTCGGGATAAGCTCTACAGGCATGGCTAGAGAAACACGGGGCCGACCTGTCCGAGATGCCGGCAGAGCGACGAAACCGTTCTGCACGCACTCGTACAGTGTCCCACCATTTCCGAGCTGTGGGCTTAC
>NC_142934.1:6400786-6433286 GCF_046866305.1 Octopus bimaculoides | reverse complement strand
TTTGCCTTTCTCTCTCTCTCTCCCCTCCTCTATCTAACTATCTAGCTTGCTAGCTAACTAGCTACCAAGCTAGCTACCAAGCTAGCTCTACAATGATGTGCTCTCATCCCTCTTGTATGAATGTCAAATGTAGCCAGTGCATCGCAGACAAATCAAACAGCCTGAACGGCTTCACCAACAATGAAGCAAATCCGGTGGCGGGACGTCATCTCCACCCTGACATTCTTGGCCAGAGCCAACTCTACAAGCACTGAAATTAAGATCCTACAGTCTCATCTTCGATGGACCTACCACATCATCCGCTTGCATAAATTTAGGATGCTTCGACAGTTAATCTGCAGAGAACTGGAGTGGGGCACTTGTGCCCGAGGTCGCCCAAGAAAGCGGTATAAAGGCAGCCTCAAGGCCTACCTGTAAGGGACAGGACTCGAGTGTTCTACGGCTAGCCGGAACACGATGTATAATCAACGCGCCAAGGCAGCAAACAACTTCCCAACCAATCGGCGTTTGCAACACCTCAGGGCAAGCCTTGACCGACACAGATAGGCGTCTGCTCCTACCCCAAACAAGCAGTGATCCTTGTTCGACCTGCAACTGTATTTGTAAACCTTATTTCGGCCCAAGAATTCACATAAGCGACTACAGACGTTGAGCATGCAACACAATCGGCTTTCAAGGACTCTGGGGAATATCATTACACACACGCACACACGTACTCACACCCACCCACACACACACACACACATACATACCTACATCTATACATACATGTGTATGCATGTATGTGTGTATGTATGTATCAGAAGCGACACCAGATCATCAGCGTCACTCGGACTCATCGCAGAATTCGCATAAGACACATGCCTACTCGAAGAATTTCATGTTTTTCCGCTATATTTCTAGCCCCAAATGGCTTATTTTTATACCTAGCACTATGTCCTTCTCCATTTCTAAGTTAAGGGTAAAAATAAAGCAACCCTGCAAAACACAACTGATCTTTACACTCAGACACACAGAATAACAGCAAACAAATAACGACAGCAAAGTCCACAACGAACATCAGCGATCTGACTGTCGCCTGTACTCTTGACAAGAGATGCCAGTTAGTATTTTACACCTACCAGGCTCGTTCGTATTAGCCTGAATTGCTGGATAATTTTCGTTCCTTTAAAAATATTGTAGAAAGGAATCTTTTCGTAGATCGGAATTTAAATCCAAGCTCTATAGAAATTTATAATTTCAAGAAAACATTGAATTTGAATTACTTTTAGTTTTTACGATTATGGTTAACAACTCGGGTTGTAACTTCTGAGCCTGAGTCAGGTACCTGTGAACGATGTCGAAAGAACGTCTGTTACGAATGATACTTTTTGACACAAGGCACTTCTAAGTCGACCGCCAGACGCTGAACGAAAATAAATGAACTGTGACCAGGCTCAATAAAAGGAGCCCAAGTTATTGGCTACAATTACATACCTGAAGTCAGTGTTGGCAGGAATTAGATCAGCATGCAAATACAAAATCACTTTACTAAATTTATACTCGGGCCAAGCCCGAACAGTTTGAGTCCGGAGTCACTACTGAGTCTGCGTTTATATTTATGTATGTACGACTTATTGCAGTTCCCGCCAAACAAATCCACTCACAAGGGCTTGGTCAACCCAGAGCTATAGCAGAAGACACTCGCCCAAGGTGCCACGCGGCGGTATTAACCTCGGAACCACGTGGTTGAGAAGTAAACTTCTTGGCTTTGATGCTAAGAAATATTTGAAAGCTGATTCCATTTCTGGTTTATATATATATTTATATATATATATATATATATGTATACATATATGTACACACACACACACACACACACACACACACACACACACACACACATATATATCGTAAATCCTCGAGTATAATCCGTACTTTTTTCCCAAAATTTAGAGGTCAAAATTTCTAGTGCGTACTATATACGAGGTTAAAAATGAAAAATATTTTCTAAGCAAAATTTTCTAAGTGATAAATATGTGAAAGACAATTTACTTAATATTTATTTTTCACTGACGTTATTACTGTTATTTCTTTATTTTCTGCAAACAATGTGCACGAAAAAGCTACACATCTGCATTGTTATATATACAATAATAATAAAGGACGTTACCGTATATATGTTTACAAACCAAGGACGTTATATAGACCTCTTTGACTCAAGTTAAAGAAGGGGTGCGTATTATATACAAGGTTTAGTTTTTTCAGAGGTACAGCACCCTAAAAATTCCCTGCGTATTATACTCAAGGGCGGACTTTACTCGAGGATTTACGGTATATATATATATATATATATATATATATATATATGTATTTATGTATGTATGTGACGCCCTGCTACAGGATTGAACCCGAAACCACGAAATTGCAAACCAGTCTTCAGCCACATTATATGAGAAAACAATGCCTTCTCAGTATTCAGTACATCAAGATTTGCGTCATATCAATTCACTTCATCTTTTTTTATCGCCAGCAAAAAGATAATTGGTTGAAATGATTATGAACGCACTTATGCAATCTCACACGCATTTGTTTATAAACAAACAAATGCTGTTGTTGTTGTTGTTAAGACCTTGAACAGCTTTGCACGATTAGAGAGGAGAATCCGGTTTATGTATGGTTATAATTTTCTTTTTCTTAATGTGTGCGCATGTATTGTTTAGATGGCTAGTATATGAGAATTATCTTTCTTTCATATTTATGGCAATGACGTATGATTTCATTGAGGTATATTGGGTGGCTATTTCTGGTTGGTAGCACTTTGGCGCGATAGGCACAAAATCATTGTATAAGATCTTGTGACAAAATTTCTGTAGTATAAATCATTATAAATATTAACTGTTCGTAGACACACACACACACACACACACACACACACACACACACACACACACACACACACACACACACACACACACACACACACACACACACACACACACACACACACACACAAATATATATATAGTGAGAATTTACAAACAAACAAAAAAACAAAAGACGAAGATGGGTGTGTAAACAACAAACAAATGTATTAGTTTAATGCTCGGGAAATGAGAAAGTCTTTTACGTTTCGAGCCTACGCTCTTCGACAGAAAGGAACACAGAAATAAAGAGGGAGAAAAAACAGAAAAAGGTTTAGTGGCTAGCGAACTATCATGGCGAATATATATATATATATATATATATATATATATATATATGACAGCTTTGTGTGTGTGCATAAGTACGTATATTGATAACAGTTTGACTTTTTAACCTCCAAAAATACACTACCTTGCCTAATTTCGGCTTCAAGGTGCTAAGCAGATGAAAGGCGAATACATTTTTTTGAAGTTCCTTTTAATTATAATCTAATCTCTAAGTTAATCAAATCTACCTCGAAACAAATTAAAATAATATCACAGCAAATCAAAATAATCTCGTAACAAAAGAATCTCGTAACAAATGAAACTTGTAACAAATGAAAGTCATCTTAAAAGCAAATTAAAGTAATCTTAAAAGAAATCAAAATAATCTCGAAGCAACTTAAAATAATCTCGAAACAAATTAAAACTATATCGAAACAAATTAAGATAGTCTGGAAAGAAATTAAAATAATCTCGAAACAAATTAAAATAATCTTGGAGCAAATTACATCTTTTATTATTTTTCTAATTAAATAATAGAATGGAACCATATTTTCGCCGCCTTTAACTGACGGTTTAATGCTTACTTACAACATTTCTAGTACGAGTAAAGGCGGCGAGCGCGCTGGATGGAATGCTTAGCAGTATTTCGCCCGCCACAACGTTCTGAGTAGAAAAGAAAAGAATACAGAAACCTTCGCCACAGATATAAAACAGTGACTGAAAAGAAAAGAAATCACTGATGCTGCAATTAGCTGATCGGCTGAATAAAATTCGTTATATGCAATAAAAGCAGTATTAGATTAAAATTGCAATCTGTGTATTATATCTAATGTAGATACATGATAGAAAACCAAAATAATTGCGAAATTCCTCCGGAGATAATATCGCTTATGGAGATTAAATACTTTTTCTCGAGTCTAAAATCACAGGATTAATGTTATGGATTATCATAAAGCAATGAAAAACATGGTTGTTGGGTACTGGGTCCTCATTAAGCATTTATAGTCGCTTGGATCAGAGAAGATTGGTCAAAATTTTATCTTTCACTTATTTCTGTCATTAGACTGCAACCATGTAAGGGCCACCACCTTGGAAGAGGTAGTCGAACAAATTCACCCCAGTACTTATTTTTGTCAAAATCTGAAACACGTTCTGTCAGTTTCCTGTGTCGAACCACAAATTACAAAAAACGTAAACAAAACAACAGCGATTGTCAAATAGTAGTGGTAATAGGGCGAAACAAAATAAAACACACTTATTCATACATGTATATGTACTTATGTTTATATGTTGTATAAATGCGTGCATGTATGTATGTATGTATGTATGTATTTATGTATGTGTGTATGTATGCATGTGTGTGATATTAGTTCACAGTAACTTAATGCAATAAAATGTTCCTTGATGATCCATTCTGATGAATCATCCATATGCACTTGGAAAACCCAGATGCAGGATTCCAAGTAACCATGATAGTGAAACGTACGTAGAAACTAATTTATAAACCTGTCTTTATCTTAATTTCTCGTGTGCGTGTGTGTGTGTGTGTGTGTGTGTGTGTGTGTGTGTGTGTGTGGGTATGTAAGATAACCGGTAGACTATGTAACAGACTGAAAAAAATAAGTTCTGGGGTCAATTTGTTCGACTGAAACCCTTCATGGTGGTGCTCTTGCATGGCCGCTGTCCAATGACTGAAACAAGATAAAAGATAAAAACAAAAAAAAAGCAACGTTCAATTGGTCACTGGATCATTCTGATAAAAACTTCAAAATACGTATTTTTACCGGAATAATATAGATTTGGGTGGTTTTATATAACGTTCTATATAACTTCAGTATCTAGTTTGCTTGATATCTTTCCAAAACCATAAAGTACTTTTGATATTAAATTTGTAGTTGAGTGTATCAGTTTACCAAGTAACCATTCCTCGTTTATTTAGGAACATTCTTATACCAACATTAAAAAATATATATGTGAAAAAATCAAGTATTTTAAAATAGCAACTATTGTACAAAAAGCAGGATCTTTTCCAAATAGGTTTTAAATGTCTATTTAAGAAATGATGAATATCCATGGTACTTATTGGAAATTTTGTCTTGTAGCGAAAATGGCGCCGCTGTCAGAAGAGGTTTTCGCATATTACTATATCTGTCCATTTTTTATTATCAACGTTGAGTGCTTAATCAAAGGGCTAGATTGTTTTTTTTTATCAGACGATACCTGTTAGTTTTGTACATAAGCAAGACAGTCAAGATGACCCATGCGTATATCGCTTGTAGATAATACCTCCTATGGACATGCTGTGTATAAAAACAAAATATATATATCAGAAGGTGACGAAAATTGTTCCAGCAGCGGCTAGCAAGAACTCCACATGCATTTCGGCCCTTAGACCTTGTCGATGGAGTGTAGCCAGCTAACTACGTGCTTATATACAAAGGATTGCTCCTCTATATCGCTTCCGATATATTGGAGTACAGACTATTGACTTATCGAATCAAAAATTTACTATTTTCCTGCGTGGACTTGCAAAAATCTTATACGAACCCTCATGGGCCATACGGACCCTAGTTGAGAACACCTGGTCTAGATGATCGCTTTCGCCAGCATCTCCTTGTACCCTTAAATACTCGATGACTCTTGAACACTCGGCCTAACATTACAATTTACCTAATCACCCAACCGACCTCCTTTCGATTTTCTTAGTTACTGCGCACCCTTGATCCTATTAAACCCTTTAACATAAGGAACGACTTATCTTAGGTCAGTCTCAGCTCCTCAAGTAGGCGTCAATGAACGCTTTGCCTTCTTGTAGCCCTTTCATCTCCCCCTTGTCTAGCTATGACCCAGTTTCCTTCCCTTTTCTCACATTCACGAGCTTTCGTACATATCCATGTGCGTGTGTGTGTCTGTCTGTACCCGCTCCCTTCTCCCAGCTACATATTTCTCTCTTGACCCCTACTAAGCGAACTTTCTTCCCCTACCAAATTTCCTCCTTTCCTGCATGTTTGTATCTCTATGCGTACCTTTACATGTGTGTGTATGTTTATGTACGCTTATCGCATGTCTTAATCCCACGCTGCTGTTTAACACTTCGTTGTGAGCGTCTTTCTAATCTCTCCCTTATTCCTCTTCATTCACCCTTTCTTCGCTTCGTCACTCCTGTCGTCGCCCCCCACCCTATGTCGCCAACTGACACCCTTTTCATTTCCTTGTGTTCCCACTGTCTCATACTTCATTTCTGTCTCAGAACTCAAAATGTACTAACAATTCAGCTAAACAAGGAAATAATGAATATTAACCGCAGATAAAATGAACGTCGTTTAATCTTTTCTATTCATCATAAATCAACAAAAAAGAGCAATCACCACCACTACCACCACATCATCATCATACTCCTCAACGTATAATAACATACAACAACAACGTATAATAACATACTTACACTCAAACAGCTGATTACATTCCGATGCGAAACCACGTTCAAGAAACGAGTCACTAAGAAGAAACCTTACAAGCTGGACAGAACCAATTTGCCAAAATGCATCTCTTAAATGTAGGCTACATCCACGATCGCTTCTTTCAATGAGACACTGGAAATTTGTTTTTTTATTCTTTAATTTTTCCTTGATCCTTTCGGTGGCCATGCTGGGGCACTCGATGGGTTTAAGACGAACAAATCAAATCAATATATATATATATATATATATATATATATATTGGTTAAACTGGCAATATGACCATCCCCAAGTACAACAATATATATATATATATATATATATATATATATATATATATATATATATATATATATATATATTTTGAAGTCTAGTACTCATTCTATCGGTTTCTTTTGCCACACAGATTAGTTGAACACTGGGGTCGATGTAATCGACTTATCTCCTCCCATCAAATTTCTGGCCTTGTGCCAAAATTTGAAACCGGTATTTTCTCGTTCTCTCTCTCACTCCCTCCCTCTCTCTCCCTTCCCCTTCTCTCTATTTTATCTATCCTCTATCCGCCTATCTGTCCTGTCTATCTATCTATCTATCTATCTATCTATCTATCTATCTATCTATCTATCTATCTATCTATCTATTTATCTATCTATATCTGTCTGTCTGTCCGTCTTTCAACCTACCTACCTTCATACCTATCTCCATACCTACACATCGATATCTATCTATCTATCTATCTATCTATCTATCTATCTATCTATCTATCTATCTATCTATCTATCTGTCTATCTCTCTATCTGTTCTGCCCCCAACCATTCTTCCATGTTAATCTCTTCATCTCGTCGTAATCACTCCTCCTTCTCCCCTCTCTAATCTTCTTCACTGTCTGCAACCAACTGACGTGTCGCTGTTCTTTTGACCTTGGCAGTTTATTCATTTAAAAAAAATATAACTTGTTGTTTGTATTTATTTCCATTAATTTTTTTGCACTTCTGTCTTCGCTGAAATTACTTCCATATATATAAAAAAGAGAAGCTAAACTACTGGAATGGTAGTGAGGATTGTAGTGGGGGTCATAGAATATATGACATGAATAATTTCAATGAACGATTTAATATAATAATCAAAGTATTCAATCATGCAATCAATTTCTCTTTGACAAGAAAAAAAAAAAAAAAAAGAAAAAGAAAGAAAGAAAAAAAGCCAGAAGCGAACAAAATCCAATTAAAATATATTCCGTTACATACGGATTACATAGAGAAAAGATGGCGTGACAAGCGTGTGCAACAAGGACGATATATATATATATATATATATATATATATATATATATATATATATATATATATATATATATATATATATATATATATATATATATATATATATACTGAAATTAGATAAATAACCTTCGAACAGATAGTCAGCAGCGCCGCCTGGCTAGGGCTTGGCTGCTCTGCATTGACAAGGGGCAACACCCTGAAACTAGTCTGCAGATGCCAAACCAGCAGGGGGACACTGCTGACCTCCCCTGTTCGAAGGTTATAAAGGACACAGGTTTCGTGTGTCACATAGCTAGCTAGAGGCGATGGCTTCTTGGAGCTAATTCACGGCAGCTTTCGTCCTAATTTTGGGACTGCCATGTTGGCTTGGCGATAACTATTAATTTCCAGTACCGCTGCCGTAGTCTCCTTTAGAGAGACTTAGAAATATTAATAACTCTCTCTCTCTCTCTCTCTCTCTCTCTCTATATATATATATATATATATATATATATATATAGTGAATCTAAACAAAGAAGAACAATCAAGAAAAAACAATAACGCGAGGACGTGGTACAAGTACTGTATTATCAGACGCTCAGGAAAGGAAGGAAAGAGGATTTAACGTTTCGAGCAAAGCTCTTCTTCAGAAATAGAGGAAAGTCCAAAGGAAGGGAAGACGGAGGAAGAAAATCGCCAACGATACACACGTTGTTACAGCAAAACATTCCCTCAATACACACAAGAGAAAAAAAAGCCAGGTCAATTCCTCCTCAACTTTTCGCGATTATCAAAGAATATGTATATGTATTTTTCCATATATGTATTTTCATACTTACACTGTTTTAAACATTTTCATCTTATTATCAGAGAATGTGTGATAATCAGTATGTAACACTACAAAGTTCATACAAAGCTTTATACTTTAAATATATTCATCTTATTATCACCAAAGAATGTATATATGCATTTTAATACTCAAACTGTTTTTTAACATTCTTTATTATTCTCAAAGACCTTTGATAATCTTTTTCTAAAAAAGTGAAACCGGTTAAGTAAATAAATATCTTCAAAATAAGTGCATTTTCAAACCTTCTTTCATATATATATATATATATATATATATATATATATATATATATATATATATATATATATATATATATATATATGTATATATATATAGATAGATTTAGATATATAGATAGATAGATATATAGATAGTTCAAATTCTGCCGAGGTCGACTTTGCCTTTCATCCTTTCAGGGTCGATAAATTAAGTACCAGTTACGCATTGGGTTCGATGTAATCGACTTAATCCCTTTGTCTGTCCTTGTTTGTCCCCTTCTATGTTTAGCCCCTTGTAGGCAATAAAGAAATAAGAAACGTTAGCACGCTGAGCAAAATGCTTAGCGGTATTTCGTCTGTCTTTACGTTCTGAGTTCAAATTCCGCTGAGGTCGACTTTACCTTTCATCGTTTCGGGGTCGATAAATTAAGTACCAGTTACGTAGTGAGGTCGAGCTAATCAACTTTCCCCCCTTTCTCCCCAAAAATTTTGAACCTTGTGCCTAGAGAAGAAAAGAAGAAGTACCATACGGAATATATTTAAGTAAAGAAAAAAAAGAAAAGAAAAGAAGAAAAACAAGAAGTGGCGACAGTCTGTTCGACCAAAACCTTTTAAGGCTGTGCTCCAGTATGACCGGAGTCCAGTTACTGAAACCAGTATAGCATAAAAGATACGACAAAAGTTAGACCTAAATGACGTTAAAAACCTAGATGTGTGTTTATTTTTTGCGGGTGGTGTTTGTTGCCGCTTGTTTAGTGACACAGTCCTGCATTCCGTAACAGTAGGAAACAGGCACTCCCTTTGCTGTGTTAAATTAACTCTATTCCCAGCTTTTATCCGGTTTTCTATATTAAATAGCATTCATTCCTCCTGCATATTTCACATATTTGATCCTTCATATTTTTGTATGGTAACCCATAATGCTGAATATTAAGTTGTACTTATGAAAAAGCTTCAGTTTTCAATTCTTGCAAAGTGATGACGGTGATGATGATGATGAGGATGATGATGATACTACTACTACTACTACTACTACTACTACTACTACTACTAATAATAATAATGAAGTCGGACATAGAAATAGAGAAGAGGAAGCCGGACGTAGACTTTGGTAGAGGAAAATACTGGAGAATCAGTTAATTATGATTCACACACTTACTGCAGCGGTCCTCCAGTTTTTCTAAGCCCTTTAAAAGAACTCGGAAGGTTGGGCCTCCAAATAGGCCTTTCGCGATACCCATAAAACCAGGAACTTTACAGCATCTCTTCGTCCATGCTGCAGACCTCTCTGAGTTACATCCGTTGGCTCATTTTCCTTTACACTCGTATCAGAATGTTGACGGGATTTGTCAAGCTCCTATATTCCTTAAAATGCTGATGATAGAATCATATAAGTTCGAAAATATACCTATCTCTCGTTGGCGCGCGAACTTTAACTCTCCAAATTTAATATTGGGTTGTCCGGAAAGTTCGTGCCGATTTATAGTAGCTTACTTTTGACTTATTTGCCATGAAACCATCTCAATTCTGGGAAGAGGGTATCTTCAAGTTAAAGGAAAGATGGAGATGCATTGTGCAACAAAATGGTTCATATTTAGTTGATTAAAAATGTAATGGCAAGTGTTTATTGACCTTTTTCTTTGCTTTAAAAATCGGCACGAACTTTCCGGACAACCCAATAGCTTTGTTCTGTCAATGCTCCATTTATCTCTATCTCTCTATCTCTCTTTCTCTTCTCCCTTTCTTCACTTTAGAGAAAGAAGCTACGATGGGGAAAAGGGTGAACGAGAATGGAGGAGAAAAGAGAAAAGACACCAGGAAATAAGAAGAGGTTGTAAGAAAGGAGATATCATGAGCAAAGGAGAAATTTATGGATGTAAGCGTGTGTATGCGTACATAAGGATCGCAGGGCAGGAGGAAGTGTTCACAGGCTATTGAATTAAGCTTTAACATATTTACTCAGTACCATATGTAACTGGTTTCCTGTAGAAGTTCACAAAAGCTATAGCTTTTTTTTTTTTCACTAACACTTCCTCATATGCCCACGATATACGCAATCATTCCTCTAAAGTACACACCTTTGTGTGTACTCAGAGAAAAATGAAATCTTTAAAACAGATAAAAGAAAAGCAAATATTTAAAGGTCTCGACGTTGACAAACGATTTGTGAAGCTGACGCCCTCTTTACAAGTATATCACATCGTATACGTTTCTGACACATTCTTAACGATGCTGACACATCTCATAGTGTGTTGACGTGGGTGGTTTTGGGAATAGTGGGACCGATGCTAATGTGAAACCAGTTATGTCTACATGGATTTCCTAATGTAGAATACGCTCACTCAAAGTTAAGCGTTTCAATGGAATTTTTTTCCTTTTATTTGGCTTTAAGCGGAGGCGGTTCTTAATCGTTTCCGTAAGTCAAAACATATCTTCTGTTATATCCTTTCACTTGTTTCAGTCATTGGACTGCGGCCATGCTGGAGGCACCGCCTTGAAGGGTTTTAGTCGAACAGATCGCGTGAAGGTCCGTGACATAGTGGCTAGGGAATTCAACTCACGAGTGTAACGTTGTGGGCTCAATACGTGAACGGGGGTGGAAATAACTTACTCTTCAGCATGAAAATTCTTGGTTTATGCCAAAATTAGAATGGATTATTATTATTATTATTATTATTATTATTATAAATATTATTACTAGCGCTTCTCTTAAGGCGGCGATCTGGCAGAATCGTTAAGCACGCTGGACGAAATTCTTAGCGGTATTCCGCCTGTCGCAACGTTATGAGTTCAATTTCCGCCGAGATCAATTTTGTTTTCCATCCTTTCAGGGTCAATAAATTAAGTACCAGTAAAACACTGGGTCGATGTAATTGATTATAACCCTTCCCCCAAATTTCAGGCCTTGTGCCAATAGTAGAAACTATTTTAAATTTAAACAATGATTTTGACGTTCACGGCTTTCCCAACAATTGTTGCCGCAGTAACTACTGCAGCAACAGCAGCAACAGCAACACAAGCAGCAGCAGTAGAAAAGCATATGACAAAGACAACAACAACAACAACAACAACTAGAGTAGGTCTGATTGAAGGTTACAGATAAATATACTAAACGAATATTCCTGCAGACGTTAAGAACACGACCACATTATTTTAGCTTTTGCTTCTCGCTCCAGTTCGATCGTTCCTAAAATAGCAATGCATCACTGTACGAACGCAGAAGAAGACGAAGAAGAGAAAATACGTCGAAGATTCCCCCCAAAACAAAACATTGGCTGCCTTCCCACTCCTTGAGGAAGTTTGCCAATGGACGAAGCAGCAGCTCTGTTGTTTATTTTCATCATTTCACAATGAATTATTAAGAAATTGTTTTCTATCATATATATATATATATATATATATATATACCATCATTTATCACCGATTCATTCATCACTGATACGAAATAACGCAGTATGCTCAATTGTGAACAGTGTAACGGTTACCACAATTGATCTGCTTAGAGCACAAAATCTTGGTTCACCGGCCATCGACAATGTTCAGGAGACCTTGGGGGTCTCAGAACGAAACCAGTTTTCCCTATATGTTCTATTATTCATTTGACATTGGTTCGTTTAACACGGTGTGTTTTTGAGACCAAGCACCAGTGATAAACGAGGATATACAAGGAATACAGACATACATACATACATACATTCTGTCCGTGGCACTCCGTCGGTTACGACGACGAGGGCTCCAGTTGATCGGATCAACGGAACAGCCCGCTAGTGAAATTAACGTGCAAGTGGCTGAGCACTCCGCAGACACGTGTACCCTTAACGTAGTTCTCAGGGAGATTCAGCTTGACACAGAGTGTGACAAGGCTGGCCCCTTTGAATTACAGGCACAACAGAAACAGGAAGAAAGAGTGAGAGAAAGTTGTGGTGAAAGAGTACAGCAGGGTTCGCCACCATCCTCTTCTGGAGCCTCGTGGAGCTTTAGGTGTTTTTGCTCAATAAACATGAATGTGCTAATCGCTGTTATGTTTCATTATAGAAGACAACTTCTCCTTTCAGACGAATCTGTGACCATAGCACACAAGGTTCATGAGCACGAAAGGACTTTAGCACAGTCGGTGTTTCATCACCGTTGTGTCTTGTTAACTGAAGGCACCCTGAATTCACGTCCGAATCTGTCGGTATGTGTTAAGAATATGCAAGTCATCGTGTTGGTTCTTGCTGCCCATCGTGCATATGACGATCTTCTATCGGATGGCAGACATTAACGCGCATCAGCAAATAATTTGCTTGCTGACGTTTTAAACGAAAGCAGCAACCTTTCAGCTTTCTTAGTCCACAGTACTGTTGGCTGACGAGACACAATGATGTCAAAATAACGGATGTCCAGGGTCCCTCACATTGATGAATCGAGTAGTGTGTTATGTACGCCTATCAGCAGTGTACATACTTTAGGTATAATACATAGACAGCTATTTTAATACGACCTCAATTGTGTGTACCAGATAAGAAAAAAATGTTAGAAATTTCAATTTTTCTGGTTAACACACACACGCGTCCGACATACTGGGCCTTATCTTTATCAGTTGATATCGTAATCACTCCTCTGGGTCAGTTACTTTGTGTCATTCCACACACGCATACTTATGTCTGTCTGTATGCCTGCCTGTCTGTCTGTCTGTCTGTCTGTCTGTCTGTCTATCTACCTATCTATCTATCTATCTATCTATCTATCTATCTATCTATCTATCTATCTATCTATATACTTGCAGCTGCACAATTTCCTGATGTCTGTTGGATGACAACTAAATAGATAAATAGCCTAATCATGAACCCTCTTGCTTCAGCGTTACGACGCGCTTTGACACAGTTTCAAATTACAACGGTTCTGTTTGCAAAACGAACGCATTCCTAGATCAGAACATAAAACAATGTGGATATGAAACTCATATATATGCGTGATGGTAGCTAATACAACAAACAAACACGATTAATGTCACCCACCCCCGCCCCATCATTTCGCCAAACCACCGCTTTTTCCTCCACACACCAACCCTCATCTACATTTAGAGAGAAAGCGAGATACAGTATCTGCGACAATACAAAACAGCGGGTGAAAGAAAGAAGTATGTATGCCTAAAGATAGAATGGGAATTAATATAACGTAACACAAACCAGCGCAGACAAAATATTAGCTGAGTAGGAAGCAGAAGTATTTTCCCATTTCATAATTTTTATTCACAGTTAGTTGTTGGTCATTCCAATAACCATTTTAACTTGCAAACATTTAAAATACACACACACATACATACATATGTATATATGTATGCATATATATATATATATATATGCATGCATATATATATATATATATATATATATATATATATATATATATATATATATATATATATATATATATATATATATATATGCATATATATATATATATATATATATATATATATATATATATATATATATATATACACATATATATTTATATATATATATATATGTAGGTATATATATGTATGTATGAATGTATGTATGTATCTATATGTTTGTGTGTGTAAGTATGAAACTAGCAAAAGAGACATATACACACGCATATATCAATGTATATGTGGGATTGCTTTTACGTATCAGTGCTAACCCCCCCCCCCACACACACACACACATACACACACATGAATGCTGCTAACAAGCCTGGAAAGTATAGCAAAAAAAAACAAACATAAAAAAAACAGGATAATAAACGAAAGAATGGAAACAGGCAATGTGTACGAAAATGGAAGACTTAAGATCGAGGGAAAGTGAACATTTCAATCAAAGTTTGTAATTATAAGGTGAGTGTGTGGGCTAGTTGTATGACCAGTGACTAAGTGCATTTCATTCAGACTGAGAATTAAATTAAAAGAGAAATACAAAATGCTTACAAAAGACCCAAAGAAACAAACAAACATTAAAATAGAATTTTAAAAAAGCAGCGAAAAAAATATTACGCATTTTCAATTGTTTACAACGCCCCCGGTTAAATAACAACAGAGAGACAAAGACAATAAGAACGGACTTAGGATACAACAAAGAATGACAAAATGTTTGTTGTGTTCTAAAATATAGGTTTGAGAAAAATATTCTGGAAATTTCTTTTAATATGTAAAAATAACGCAAAAGAAAGTAAAGAACTAATCAATTAAATGTATTGTAAACGTTAAAAAGAAACAATGGTAAATACACACACACACACACACACATACACACACACACACACACACACACACACACACACACACACACACACACACACACACACACATATATAGTGTGTGTAACGAAGGAACACGGATTTTAAGTCGAGGTAGATACCGCAGGAACACTCTGATAAGATCCAGATTTAGTTAACCATTTCTAATAACAGGAAACATGCGAAATCGTGTAGAATTATGGTTATACTCTTTTCGATTGTTGGATCCTGAGTATAAGAATGGCAATTTTTGGATTGGAATTTTTTTCCTATAATTATTCTAATAGAAATCAATTAGAATCACAAAATCCTCACATTTAAGGACTGTAAGACATTAGACAATAAATAAATAAATACATGAATAAATAAAAAGCATTTATAAATTAGAAAATTACTATTTTTAAATCTCACAACGTGAGATATTTTGCAACAGTACTTTGTAGTAAAGATTGTTTGCCAACATAACATGGCAGTCCTGGTTTAGGACTAGTGTTGCTGTAATTTAGCCCCAGGAGAGAGATCGTGTCGTATAGCCAGCTGGAGACGATGTCTCCTGGGGCTAAATTACAGCAACATTAGTCCTAAACCAGGACTGCCATGTTATGTTGGCAAACAGTCTTTACTGCAAAAAATAAACATGTTTTGGAATTAAAAGAAACCAAACACATCAGTAAGACACTTTAACAGAATGTGATGACCGCGTATATGATGAAGGCGAAAACGTGGCAATGTGGTAAGAAGCTTGCTTCGCAACCACTTCGTTCTGGGTTCAGTTCCACTGTGTGGCACCCTCAGTAAGTGTTTTCTACTATAGTGTCGGGCCGACCAAAGCCTTGTGAGTGGATGTGTTTGACGGAAACTGAAAGAAGCCCGTCGCATATATATATGTATGTATGTGGATGTGTGTATGTATTTGTGTGTCTATGTTTGACCCCATCCCCACCATCGCTTGACAACCGACGCTGGTGTGTTTACGCCTCTGTAACTTAGCAGTTCTGCAAAAGAGACCGATAGAATAAGTACTAGGCCTACAAAGAATAACTCCTGTGGTTGGTTTGTTCGACTAACGGCGGTGCTCCAGCATGGCCGCAGTCAAATGACTGAAACAAGTAAAAGAAAAAGAATGAAAGAATATATATCAGGTGAGAAGTAAAACAAAAAAAGAACAACCAGCTTGAAAATACCTGGTGACAGGATCCGTTGGGATGGTTTGTGACACGGGACGTGATTACTTCAGACTTCTAGGGCTTAAGCCAAAGCTGACAAAACAGATTAGACAACTTTGTGCCGCGGCAAGTTAGTCATTAGCGGTTTAGTGAGATGGTACAAAGATGGACGGCAAAAGGTTTCTGAATTTAAATACCTGGACATACACTACGGCATGCTTGCACCCAGAGAATTGAAAGAAAACTGCACGGAAAATACAATCAATCAACAACAATTGAAAAAAATTTACTAGTAAATAATTTGATAGTTCGGTCGCAAAATATAAATGAAAGATATACAGGGTCGTCCGAAAGTCTTGTTACCCCCTATCAAAATGTGATGAGAACAATGGAAGGACAAGTAGTACAGTAATCCAAAGCACGAATTGGATTTAGTTTATTCACTTTCATTGACGCTGTCTCACATCGAGAAGGTCTGTGTGAACATCATCATTTTCGTGGCAAAAAATTATGCTGCGTTTACGTCCCCGTAACCTATCAGTTCGGCAAAGGAGACCGATAAAATAAGTACTAGGCTTACAAAGAATAAGTCTTGGGGTCGATTCGCTCGTCTAAAAGCGGTGCTCCAGCATGGCCGCAGTCAAATAACTGAAACAAGTAAAAGAGTAAAAGAGAATATTGAAAAAAAAAAACAACAAAAAACCAAGCATAGTGGTTACGGTTGGAACGCCATTCGATCAGAAGAGATCTGTTTGATTAAAGCCAATCTAGATGTTTTAAACTTCAACACAAGAATAAGCAGCGCCATAACTAGTACAACCATTACCACCACCACCCCCACCACCGTTTGTATCACTAATCACCACCGACGACCCCCCCACCCCTGCCTCGTCAACGACTACACCT
Source organism: Octopus bimaculoides (assembly GCF_046866305.1). Classification (NCBI taxonomy): domain Eukaryota; kingdom Metazoa; phylum Mollusca; class Cephalopoda; order Octopoda; family Octopodidae; genus Octopus; species Octopus bimaculoides. Next base: position 6,416,013 of record NC_142934.1, on the reverse strand, counting down.
TCCTCACCGCCGGCTATTCCCCAATGTAAACTCAAACAATACTAGTTTCACCTCGACTTAATTGTTTAATAGTTTCAACCTTGATGTCTAGACACGTTTCAAATGTAAATACTAGAATATTCTAAAGCTATCAAAGTCAATTTTCACGCTCACTTTAAATTAATTCCAAGTTTGGTCGCTTTGGTTTTTGTCTAGCAGAGTGCGCCCGCCCGCGCGCGTATGTGTGTGTGTGTTGTGTTGTGTGCGAATGTTTGTGTACACATATATACCTACATATAACTTACACACATCTAAATCGCAACAAAAGATGCGCCAGACTGGCAGAATCGTTATCCTGCCAGACAAAATGCCCAGCGGCGTTTCTTCCGACTTTACGTTCTAAGTTCGAATTCCGCCGAGATCGACTTTGTTTTTGATCCTTTAGGAATCGATAAAATAACTACCAATTAAGTATTTGTGGTCGATGTAATTAACAGGACTCCTTCCCACAAAATTTCAAGCTTTTCTTAGAAAATCCCTTTATTTCTAATTTAATTCTTCTGTTTGCAAATCCGTGGTTACATAGCTTGATGTATCTTCGATGATAGATAGATAGATAGATAGATAGATATGTTTCTTTATTGGCCACACAGAGCTGAACACAGAGAGGACAAGTTACAAAGTAGAGCTTTTCTTTTGGGGGGAAGGAAGGAAGGAAAAAAAATATAAATAAAAATATACAAAATAAAAAGGGGGGTAGATTTTCGATCAAAAGGGATCTTAAAAAAAAACGATCAATAGCGATCGTTTACCACAGAAATGTCATGATGTAAAGTGTAAAGGGGGAAACAGATTAGGTTTACCCGTGGGAAGAAATCCCTACGGAAAAGACCACGGTAACCTTGGCCAATAATGTCACGCAGAAAAACACATTACAGTAATTTTTTTTTCTGGTTTATAGTGTTATGCTGAAGGTGGCTACGTCATTCACACCTGCCATCCTTGCTACATTCACCCATCTTTTTTTTTTAAGCATTCACTAGACAAGACTTCCCTTTCTACTCTTACCTTCCTCTTCAAGGGATAGATAGATAGATAGATATGTATGTATGTACCTGCGTGCGTATGCATGTTTGTGTGTGCGTGTTTATGTATGACTGTATGTGTGTATATATGTGTGTGTGTGTGAGTGTGTGCGTGCGTGCATGCGTGCATGTGTATGTACGTCTTTATGTTTATACTGTTACGCTGTGACCTTAAATCTCCTGTAACTTAGCCGTTCAATAAATAACGATCGACAAAATAATTCTGAAAATTATCAAACTTTGAACATCTTTAAAACTTTTGCAAAATTTTTCTGGAATAAATGAATAACAAGTTCGGATTCAGCGTCAAAAAATCACATCTATATTATACATTAAAAATTTTTTTAAAGATAATTGTAAACAGTGACGGACACCACAAAGATCCAGATAACGGAATACAGTACAAGAATGAGAAGGGGTAACTCGGTGCAAAGGGATGTGGCTGTTGTTTCGCCCCGGGTCAGCTTTGATCGAACAGACACATGATCAAAGGTTGTCTAGCTATGACCATTCCTATTTTCTTTGAGGACAGGAAACCCTTGTCAAATTATCTAAAGTGTTCTTATCGAAGACGGCAGGGTACTCGTAACAGAGAGTTAATAAGCAAGGCGATGAAGTGTGAAGATTGGTGGGAAAGGGGCAATAATGAGTTCTACAGAGCTTAGATAAGCAGTCACAGGCGAGGTGGTCCACAACGGTTGCAACAATGGAATTTAGGAGTGTTGTGAGAATATAAACATATGTACACACACACATAAACACACACACATACGCATACATAAGCACACACATACACAGACATACATACACCCACACGCACACATACATATACATACACGAGTGTGTAGATATGTATGTTTTTGCATTTATCTCTTTCACAGGTTTCAGTCAGTTGAGTGCGGCCTTGCTGGGGCACCGCCTTGAAGAATTTTTAGTCGAATCTTATTTTTTTGAAGCCAGGGACTTATTTTATCGGTCAATTTTGCCGAACTGCTAAGTTTCAGGGATGCAAACACACCAATACTGGTTGTTAAGCGATGGTGGTAGTGGGGTGGACAAACACAGACACAAAGACGCACGCACGCACGCACGCACACACACACACACACACACACACACACACACACACACACACACACACACAACGGGCTTCTTTGAGTTTCCACCTGCCAAATCCACTCACCAGGCTTTGGTCGGCCCGAGGCTATAGTAGAAGACACTCGCCGACGGTGCCACGCAGTGGGACTGAACCCGGAACCATGTAGTTGGGAAGCAAGCTTCTTACCACAGACCCACGGCTGCGCCTATTTGTATGTGAGCATGTATGTATGTATGTATGTATGTATGTATCTATCTATCTATCTATCTATCTCTTTCTCTCTCTCTCTCTCTCTCTCTCTCTCTCTATTTATCTATCTTTTTCTCTATATCTATCTATCTATCTATCTATCTATCTATCTATCTCTTTCTTTCTCTATGTATATCTATCTATCTATCTATCTATCTATCTATCTATCTATCTATCTATCTATCTCTTTCTTTCTCTATGTATATCTATCTATCTATCTATCTATCTATCTATCTCTTTGTTTCTCTATGTATATCTATCTATCTATCTGTCTGTCTGCCTGCCTGTCTGTCTGTCTGTTTCTGTGTACGCGTGTGTGTGTATTAACATTTTGCAAAGAAAAGGATGATGATGACTTCAAAGTATCGGGCTTGCTCGCCCTTATCAGACAGTCTGATAAATGTGCGTAGGCCAAAACTGTGAAGCTGCTATTAACCTTTTCCTCTCTCAAGGTTTTATAGGTATTTCACTGAAAAAGATTGAGAAATCCAGCGAGTTTAATGTTGTGTTGTTTTTGCATATAATTTGACATAAAGAATTACCATCCACACACACACACACACACACACATATGAAATTTCAATCCTTACGTCATAGCCTGACTACAAAACTCCAAATATACGTAACATTATACGCAACCGAGCGAGCTGTATCGGAGTATGGCAGTTTAATGTAGCATAGATATGGAACTTTAATACTTATGACAACGTGTCGTGTCTATATATATATATATATATATATATATATATATATATATATATATATATATATACATATACAGCTAGAAAGAAAGTTAGATAGATAGATAGATAGATAGATAGATAGATAGATAGATAGATAGATAATGGGGGAAGCGTACGTGTGTGTGTAAATGTATGTACACATATACATAAGGCAAGCAGGAGAAGAAAATTGCTTAGTAGGGAAAGATGGTATATTCGGAGATGTAATGCGTGAGAACACGTGACTGAGTATGCATGTACACTTCACCACAAACGCTCATGAATGCAAGAAATATGAAAGAACGAGGTTAAAGTTTATTTACAGAGAAAACAGAGGAGAAGTCGCTTGTTTTTTTATGTACCAGTACGAGATTATCAGTGATGTCTAGATGTTTTGAAAGGCGAAAGATGATCAGTAGAGTTGTTATTGTGACGGCACGTGGATTAGCAGTGGCTAGGATGTTGTACTCATGATTGTACTTTCGATTCTTGGAGAAAAGAATGAGAGAAAGTTGTGGCGAAGGAGTCAGTAGAAGTTCACCATTACCTTCTGCCGGAGCCGCGTGAGGCTTAGGCGTTTCGTTCATAAATACTCACATCGCTCGGTCTTAGATTCAAACCCGCGATCCCTCAACTGCGAGTCCACTGCTCTAACCACTTGGCCATGTGCCTCCACAATTACCCCATTACTTGACTGGTATTTATCTTATCTTCCTCGAAACAATGAAAGGCAAATTTGACTTCGGTGGAATTTGAACTAAGAACGTAAAGACCCGAACGAAATGCCGCTAAGCGTTTTGTCCGTTGTGCTAACGATTCAATCAGCTCGCAATATTAGCTACAAATCTAATATCAAAAGTACATCTTAAAGAACATCGGATATTTTTTAATAAGATAAAACCACATCAAAACTAGATTTATCATGTCCACTGTGAAAGAGCTTACAGGAGTTCTTGTCACAATAATCGATGACACAAAGAAAGATTTCTATCATCTAAAATACTGTAACAGAGAATAATGTATGAATGTTTCTATAAATACGGTTCTTAAACGTCTGCAAAGCTAAGTTGATCGTCCGAGCAGCAGCAGCAGCAGCAACAATGTCAGCAGTAGGAGCAGCTGCACGATAAGCAGCGGCAGAGATTTCGTTTCTATGTTTGTTCAGCTATGAATATATCTAGTCAGTGGAGGCGCAATGGCCCAGTGGTTAGGGCAGCGGACTCGCGGTGATAGGATCGTGGTTTCGATTCCCAGACCGGGCATTGTGAGTGTTTATTGAGCGAAAACACCAAAAACTCCACGAGGTTCTGTGGAATCTTGGGGCTCATCACAGATTCTGTCAGTCGGGTTTTTCACAGATTTCGCATAAGACACATGCCTGCTCGAAGAATTTCACATTTTTCCGCTTTATTTCTAGCTCCAAATGACTTTAAAAAAAAAAAAATATCTATCACTGTCTTTCTCCATTTCTAAGTTAAAGGAAAAAAATGAAGCAACTCTGCAAAACACACAGACACACAGAATAACAGCAACCAGATAATGACAGCGGAGAGCACAACAAACATCAGCGATCTGACTGTCGACTGTACTCTTGACAAGAGATGCCAGTTAGTCTTTTACACCTATCAGGCTCGTTCGCATTAACCGGAATTGCTGGATAATATATTCATACATATATATATGTAGTTGAAATTTATAGAAAAACAAAAGACGAAGACAGATGTATGAACAGAAAAGCAAGTGTAGTAGTTTGACACCCGGGAAAATGAAAATGTTTTTTACATTTCGAGCCTACGCTCTTCAACAGAAGTGAATATGAGGAAATGAAGAGTGAGAGAAAGGGAGAGAGAGAGAGAGAGAGAGAGAGAGAGAGAGAGAGAGAGAGAGAGAGAGAGAGAAAATAAACAGAGAGAAAAGACTTGTAAATTTCAGCGGCCCAGCATGCTGAATACACACACACACACACACACACACACACACACACACACACACACACACACACACACACACATATATATATATATATACATATATGTGGTAGAAAAAGTGAAGATAACTGTGGTTATATTATCGTTGATGATGCCAGTGATTCTTGTTAAGGTGGGGTGTTAAAAGTGATGAACGTAACATTAAGGTGTGTGTGTGGATGGGGGGGGGGGTGGGGGTGATAGTGGTCGTGATTGTGACGGTGGTGGTAGTGGTAGTATGGCAGTATTGCCGATAGTGATGACTGATAATGGTCCATATTAAAAACAACGTTCTCTCCCTTTAATGAAGGTCGTTACTCGAAACGTCAATATTCTCATCTTCTCGTGACATTAAAAGCTTATACTTTGCAATCATTAGATATTTTCCTGTGCAGCGACTGCTTTACACTAGTTTTAACTATCACCATTCGTCTATTAAATATCCATATCTTATCAGCTGAGCGAACTATGACATTTAGTAACTGAAAACTGTTCATGAATTGTTAATCACTATTCTTTCTGACATAAACAAATTTCACAAAAATTATCATAAAGGCAGATTTAAAACGATGTTTTTCTTAAAAATACTACTACTATTACTACTACTACTACTAATAATAATAATGATAATGATGATGATGATGATGATAATAATAATAATAATTATTATTATTTAAATTTTTTGCCACAAAGGCAGCTTGAGGAAGGTGGGGGTGAGTCGATTACTTCGACCCCAGTGTTCAACTGGTACTTATTTTATCGACCCCGAAAAGATGAAAGGCAAAATCGACCTCGGCGGAATTTGAGCTCAGAATGTAGCGGCAGACGAAATACCGTTACGCATTTCGTCCGGCGTGTTAACGATTCTGCCAGCTCGCCGCTTAAATAATAATAATAATAATAATAATAATAATAATAATAATAATAATAATAATAATAATAATAATAATAATAATAATAATAATAATAATAATAATAATAATAATAATAATAATAATAATAATGATGATGATGATGATGATGATAATAATAACAAATGCATTCAGAAAGCGCAAACCTCCGCCAAGGCAACACCAAAGTCCTCTCAACGAGTAGCCGATGATTTTTAAAATGAGAATATCTGAAATAAACTCGATTGCTCTCATAAACGAGAATACTAAAAATGAACTTGACCAATCTCAAAAATTAAGTAATCGTTAGCATGATGTGTAATATCTTAGCGGCATTTCGTCTATCTTTACGTTCTGAGTTCAAATTCTGCCGAGATCGAGTTCGCCTTTCATCCTTTCGGGGTCGATAAAATAAGTACCATTTGAACACTGGAGTAGATGTAATCGACAATCTCCCTCTCCATAAATTGCTGGCCTTGTGTCAAAATTTGAAAGCAATATTGTATTCATTATTGGCCACAAGGATAAACAATGATACATTTTAAAAAGTGTTATGAATGACGTAATATAATAGTAACAAAATATATAATGGCGGAGTGTATTTTACATCAGTAAAATTTATTTCCGGTCAATAGCGACCATCCCATTTAAAGTTCTGAGGATTAAATACTTTTAAAATGTATATCTGAAAATATTTTACGCTTAGAAGTCACCGTGACATCACAGTCTCTAACTGTCTCAACAGAAAAGAACAAACTCTTTCATCAATGAAGAAATCAAAAGAAATGCACCGCTGCGATCGGTCGAATATTGTGTAACAAACAGAATTTATCACACACAACGTTTTCAAAAATCTTTTCATCTTTTTTGTCTATAAATTTTTGCTATCATTTCCGGTGGTTTTATGACTATGCAAAGTTGCCCACCCGTGTGTGATTGAAGTCACATGACGATCTAGTCGTGTCTTTTTTAGAAAGGGTGGTTACACTGGGACAGTCTCCTGTGGTCTTCTCCCAGTACACAGGAAGTTCCTAATGAACAAGTGTTTCCCACCCACTGAACAAACATTTTTACATCATACCTACAAAAACACGAGTACCCCACTTCCACACACTCACACACTCACGCTCGAGTACATGTATAACCATGCTCAAGTGCACACACACGCACACACACACACACACGCCCACTAATACGCCTTCTTTTTAAATTCCAAGTCAGCTCTAATTATGCAGGCTTGTCATCAAAGGCGTTCTAGCAATGACCGTCATGCCTTTTTTGTGTATCAGCAACTACATCGTTACTGTGTTCATTCAATTTTAAAGATAGTAAGGTAATTTTGACGGATATTTGGCTGCTATTTCTATCGTGCGGCAATTTCATGTACGGGCTCCATGAGTGGATCACGGCTGCACATGACAAGTCCCACAAAATACAAGAACCAAGTACACGCTTTGTTTCCCTTTCTCCACCAAATTGTTTCAAGATATATTATGGGTTAATACCTCTATCCTCGTTTATCACGGTGTTTTGGTTTAAAAAACAACAGTGAGATATACGAAAGAGTGATACATGAATCATCTCCATACACTTTGTAAATGGAACAAATGGTAGATTCATTGACACCAAAATTACGTCTCACAGCAGCGAAGCCTCCACAGTCGCATAAGGACGAAAACCTCATTGCTCACCAGCTAGCTTGACCTCAACAATTTCCCTCCATCATTTTCCTAGACACCCAGCGTAGATTTTACCAAGGTGGGGTGGAGGTACTCAGCAAGGAGATTTCTCTATAATTAGAGCACCCTCTCTTGTTCTTTCCCTTTTTAAAGAATCGGGATTACCACTCAGGATTGCCATTGCTTTAGTATCTGACATACACGAGTCAGCAGTACATTATTGGGTAGCGGAACTATACTGTAGAGTATACCTTCTTAAGTGGAAGCCTGTGGTTCTGTGGATAGGGTGTTGGACTCATGATCGTAAAATTATGGTTTCGATTCCTGGGGCAGCTGATGCATAGTGTTGTTGGGAAAAACACTTCATTTCACGTTGCATCCGACCGGTCATTCAGCTGTCAAAAATAAGTATTCCTGCGACGGACCAGCCTCCCATCCAGCGGGGAGTATATTCGCCAGAGAATCCGGGAAACCGGCCCTACGAGTGTATACGACTCGAGTGGAAGCTTTATCCATCAACCTTCATAACTTCTAAAGCAATGCAAGCTGGCGCTGCGATATATAAACAAATATGCTGGACATATTCGTAATTTTGAGGGAGGGGCCTGTCGATTAAATCGAGCCCAGTATGAAACTGGTACTTAATTTATCGACCCCGAAAGGCAATTTGAACTCAGAACGTAAAGACAGACGAAATACCGCTAAGAATTTCGCCCGACCGCCCAATATGCTGGACAAATATAATCCTTTCTGTGATAAGCACAAAACCTGAAAATTTGGAAGAAGGTTCTAGTCAATTATCTAGTTACTACTTATTTCATTGAAACCGAAAGGATGAAGGCAAAGTCGAACTCGGCAGCATTTGAACTCAGAACGTAAAGACAGACGAAATACCGCCAAGCATTTCGTCCCGCGTGCTAATGATTCTCCTAGTACGCCGTCACATCCCAGACAAATATAATAAATACTATCATTGGACTGAAAAAAGAGATAACTTGGATCGGTTTCGGTCCTTGGTGGAACCCTCTTAAAATAAATCATATTCTGGCCTTTATCTTTGGAAAAAATAATTCCTATGCATATCTATGGAAACACTATAAATAACAACTTCACTAAATCGGTAAATCTGATCTGCATAAATAACGCTTCACTGACAGCTAGGTCAGACATATTAATTATTAATGTACGAAGCGATGTGTCTTAGATAATGGAAATGTGCTCTAATGTATGTCCTGCGTTACATTTCCATTAATACATTTAATCTTGTGTGAAACGGAAAAAAGATTATCATTGTCATTCACATTCTGTCACTCTAGTCCTACTCACACGCATTCACAATTGTACACACACATACGGCCTTTCAAAGTTTATGTGTGTGAGTGTGTGTCTCTATGTATGTATGTGTATACATCTATATATATATATGTAAATATATGTATATATATATATATATATATATATATATATATGTGTGTGTGTGTGTGTGTGTGTGTGTGTATACATATACATACATATAGTTACCGGTATTTATGTACACATTTGCAATATATATATATATATATATATATATATATATATATATATATATATATATATATATATATATACATATATATACATATGTGTGTATATATATATATATATATGTGTGTGTGTGTGTGTGTGTGTGTGTGTGTGTGTGTATGTATATATGTGTGTGTGCATATATATTATATTTATATGTATGTGTGCATGTATATATATATATATATATATATATATATATCAGTTGTCGGCTGTCTATCTACTCCCCATTTCGAGCAATCAACAGCAATATGAGTCTTCGAAGACAGTTGCTCCCTTAAATATCAAAATAAAATTTTGGAGTTATGGAGGGTCAAATTTAGGAACAAAAACAGGAGAGTGGAGCCAAACCGGGAAACCGAACGAAAATAAACATGGAGGGCCGTTAGACCTGAATGAAAGGAAAATAGTGAACGCTGAGAGAAATATTTTCTTTGAAAAGAGAAAAGATAGAAGAGAGAGGTAAGAGACGTCCAGTCCTTAGAACGTCTGTGCAGGAAAGAAAAATGGCCAGGCGAAGAAAAGAAAGATGGACGATGGTCACGTGTGATCAACGAGAGAGAGAGAGAGAGAGAGAGAGAGAGAGACACACAGACAGATAATATATGTATGTATATGTATATATATATATATATATATATATATATATATATATATATATATATATATATATATATATATATATATAGTGTTTGTGTGTGCTTTTTAATGGATTTGTTATAATAGTGTATATTATATATTCCATAGTCTTCTGTCATACACCTTCGCGCTTATCACTGATGCTCCACCATAACTGTTAAAATCAAATGCTGTTCACTTCTTATATGCTTTGATACGCTTATCTTGTATTCAGTGGTGGATTAGCACACAAATAGATGGAGGGAAATATGAGGCGGGTAACGTGTTAGGCTTGGAACGGATAGACAAAAATTTGAAAAGTGATGACAAAATTTTAAACACACTCAAACACAAGCAAGAAAATTTGCGCTCAGTGAATTGTATGCTTAAAAGGCGGGAAAGGAAGAGAAGAAGACTGACTTTCCGACTGAACTCTTTATCAAAGTGGAATAAGAAGCGAGATAAAAGAAACTAGAAAAGGAAGGATACGGTGCGTATCTTTCTGCTAAATGCTGTAGAGGCGTTTGAATTTATTTCTTTGATATTCTTTCTCTTTGCTTCTTTCTCTTTCTTCTTCTATTCGTTTCTCTTTTCCTTTCTTATTTCATGCCTCTGTTTTCCTTTTCTCTTCCTTGTCGATGTTTTCCTTATATTGAACTTTGTGATCGTTCATTTTAATAGGCAGAGAAGAGTGTCAAAAGACTTTGATACCCGACCTGTTATTATGATCCATTTAGAGATAAAAAGATGAGGTTTCAGTGGTAAGGGTTGCTTTCCAATGAATTTACTAAACTGTGAGTGATAATAGTGAGTATGACTCAAACAGACGAGCCTACACTCAACCTGTACATACAGACGGCTGAAAGCCACCCAGAGAAGTCACTTGTCTTTGGAAATATGGGTAATCCATGATCATGTGGTTCTCTGATTGATCCCATGTGATACCGTCCAGCCCCATTAGAAGACACTTGCCCAAGTTCCCGCGCAGTGACTGTGAACCCGGAACCATGTGGTTGGGAAGCAAGCTACCTGCTACGCAGCCACGTCGCACCTGTGCTGAGTACGACCAAGGACACAACGCGACACCCAGCCCGAGAACGGAACCCGCAATCATGCAACAGCGAGGTGCAACACCTTAACCACTCGGCCACGCGCCTTCTCAAATTTAATGAAACCATCTCAGCAACAGTCTGCCATGAAAATAACCTCTGTCTTTGAAAGTTCAGACACAAAATAATACTCACTTAAGACACTTTCCAAGAAGACTTTCTTTCTGTCTGAAAGTAAAAAAGAAGAAAAAGGGTGTTCGTTATTTCACAAAAGTTACCTCGTTTCATTCTTCTTTGTTTACGATGTTTGAAAGAACTTGCAGTGATATATATATATATATACATATATATATATATATATGAAATACATACATGTGTATGCATGTATGTGTGTGTGTGTATGTATATATTTGCATATATGTATATATATACATATATATATGTAGATATATATATATATATATATATATATATATATATATATATATATATATATATATATATATATATACGTACATATATACATACATACATACATACATACATACATACATACATACACACATACATACATCGTTTTACAGAAATAATGTAGCCGTTAGGGAGCATGCCACGTCTGATCAAATTGTTGGCATCGTTTGATTAATGAATATTAAAATAAAACTGGTCTCGACTGCTCATCGAGGGAAGCAAGTTGATACACACGGAAAAAGCATATGGGGGTGTTGGTGATCTGCGGAGACTAGTTCGGAGGCTATTTGTCAAGACGGAGTACGATTGTGTTCAAAATTTGTTAGTTGTTCGACAGAGTGGAAATGTCAATACGCAGAGAGAATTGAAAAGAAAAAAAAAAGATCTATAGATACACAAACTTATATAAATATAGATATGTGGTGATGCCTGCTTACATAAGAATAGGAAAGAATGTGTATGTGCTGTGCGCGTGTGTGTGTGTATGTGGAGGCGCAATGGCCCAGTGGTTAGGGCAGCGGACTCGCGGTTGTAGGATCGCGGTTTCGATTCCCAGACCAGGCGTTGTGAGTGTTTATTGAGCGGAAACACCTAAAGCTCCACGAGGCTCCGGCAGGGGATGGTGGCAAACCCTGCTGTACTCTTTCACCACAACTTTCTCTCACTCTTTCTTCCTGTTTCTGTTGTACCTGTAATTCAAAGGGCCAGCCTTGTCACACTGTGTCACGCTGAATATCCCCGAGAACTACGTTAAGGGTACACGTGTCTGTGGAGTGCTCAGCCACTTGCACGTTAATTTCACGAGCAGGCTGTTCCGTTGATCGGATCAACTGGAACCCTCGACGTCGTAAGCGACGGAGTGCCAACAACAACAACAGCGTGTGTGTGTGTGTGTGTGTGTGTGTGTGTGTGTGTGTGTGTGTGAATGGGAAATGTTTGTAGGTTCGTATATAAGCTGCGTATATTTATAAATACATCGTCTTATGTGCCATCAATTACTTGTGCATATAAGGCGGCCAGCTAGCAGAACCGTTAGCAAGTCGGACAGAACGATTAGCAGTATTTCGTCTTTACGTTCTGAATTCAAGTTCCGCCTACGTCGACTTTACTTTTCATAGTTTCGGGGTCGATAAAATAAGTAGTACCAGTTGAGCACTGGGGTCGATGTAATCGATGCCCCCACCTCCAAAATCGCTGCCTACTCAGGAAACCGAACCCACGATCTTGCGATCATGAGTGTAACAGCCTAATAAAAAGGGAAATGTGTCTATTTAATAACTTGTGAGTGAATTTGGTAGACGGAAACTGTGTGGAAGTTCGTCATATGTATACATATGCGTCTGTATACGTGTGTACGTGTGTGTTGCTATCTAATTTTGATGAGATGTACATGGATCACATGGAATATGTTGTAATATCATAAATAAATAAAGCGGCGAGTTAGCAGAATCGTTAGCACGCCGGGAAAAATGCCTTGCGGCATTTCGACGGGCTTCTTTCAGTTTCCGTTTGCCAAAGCCACTCACAAGGCTTTGGTCGGCCCGAGGCCATTGTAGAAGACACTTGCCCAAGGTGTCACGCAGTGGGAATGAACCTGGAACTACGTGGTTGGTAAGCAAGCTACTTATCACACAGCCACTCCTGCGCCTATATATATATATATATATATATATATATATGTGTGTGTGTGTGTGTGTGTGTGTGTGTGTGTGTGTGTGTGTGTGTGTGCATATATATATATATATATATATATATATATATATATATATATTAATCGGCATGTGTGGGAGTGAATGTGTGCGTATGTGTAACGTTTGTGAGTGTGTGCGTGTGTGTGTGTATGTGTGTGTGGGCAATGCCTCAAGTGCTGCAGATCGGAATTACATCATCGGGCGGAGCATATCCTCAACCAAAAGATAAAGCTAAGAAGAGAGGGAAATAATAAAAGGAAATTATGATGCACATATTTTGCTATTTAAGCCATAAGAAACAGAAGACCATGTCTAAGATATAAGTACTTTAAATAAGCGACAAGGTTGAGCATACACGGTATCAGATTTATATGAATACACACCCATACACTCTCATACACACACAGACACATACACACACACTCACACACACATACATTCTCTCACACATATATATTTACATGAGACTTATGTCTGTATGTATTTATACACACATACACATATATAGAGAGAAAAGGAGATTTATGTATACATATATGTTAGCTCATAAAATATACGGATTTTCTATAGATGTAGATAAGTATATATGTTGTATGCATAAATGTTAATTACTGTCACGTGTATAAAACAGGCGTGTATATGATGATTTCCTTTAAGTAGTTAGGAAATACGTTTGATAATGAGTATACAGCTAGTTGGAGGGTGGATGGCCATATTGAAAGACTATTGGACATCCTCTCTTCGTGAACTCCCCATATATAATCGCATTAGGGAGAATTCACAAAAAAACAACAGACGAAGACAGGTGGTGTAGACAACAAATGGATGTATTAGTATAACGCTCGGGAATTGAAAAAGTCTTTAACGTTTCGAGCCTACACTCTTCCACAGAAAGAAACAAGGAGAGAAAAAAATGTGTGTAGTGGTTAGCGATCTATCATGGTGAATTGCATTACTTTAACAACATCACAAAGATCAAGCTTTTTCCCTTTTAAGCTAGAAAATATTTCAGAATATTTCAGTTGCTGAGCGTCTACGAAACTAAAGCATGACTCGTATTAAAGTACTATTCAAAAACGAAAAACGCTGCTACTGTTAAATATCTTCTTTAAGAGGCCTCTATCGAAATGAATTTCACAATGCTGCGTTTGATATTGCTGTCGTCCATTGGCTTTTGTAAATCCCGAATTTCATGTTGGGTGTTTCCACAAATAATATCAATGTAGTTGAGTAACCTCTTTATTCCTTATTAGGTGCGGAACTCATAAAAATTTTAATATTGATTTTCAAACTTTGGCTCAAGGCCAGTAATTTCGGGTGAGGTGATTCTAGTGTTCGAGTCGTACATTTTTTTAATCGACTGTGAAAGGATGAAAGGCAAAGTCGACTTCGGTGGAATTTGAACTCAGAACGTAAAGACGGACGAAATGATGCTAAGCATTTTGCCCGGCGCAGTAACAATTCTGCCAACACCAACATCAACACCAAACCATCATTGCAGACCTAACAGCCAACACTATTACCAACACTATGACCGCTATTATCGCGTCTCCCCTCCACCATCACTACCGTTCCTATCACAGCAGTTACTATCGCCACCACCACCACCACCACCACCACCACGACTGTCATGATCTCCATGACCTCCATGACTACAACTTCTATCACCACCACCGTCACCACTACCTTTACTTCCGCTACCGCATGACCACCACCACAGCCATCCTGCGCCGTCGCCAACCTTCTACCCTCACGTCGCTTCCAAAAAAAATCATTTTTGTTGACTTTCCACTTGCACCAAAAACCTCTCAACAAAACTTCTTTTTCAATAACAATAAATAACACAACCAACCAAAACAACCAAAACCATTCCACTCGCTACTGTCGTTCTTCTTGTCTCTGTACAAAGGTCATTGATTCTGTATCGGGTTCTCCAAGATCTCTATTTACAGTAATGTTGTCAAAATAACGAATTAAATTAGACATTCTTCAAAACAGTTTCGACAGATCTCGTAACACGTAAGGAATTTTAAAGTTCTGATATCAATACAGCGGTCAAGGTTTCTCTTAGGTGTTACTAAACTCCAAAGTATCGCAGTGACCGTGTGAATATATATAACACAGCATGGATTGGTTCATGGTTTACATTACAGCCGTTAGCGCGC
>NC_142934.1:6383286-6385786 GCF_046866305.1 Octopus bimaculoides | reverse complement strand
TTGGAAGTTCTTGAGAGTCTGCCGTGACTTTCAGTGAAATGTTACGTACACCTATAGCAAGCAATTAGACTTTCGCTAATATACGTTACATAATCCACTCGGCTTATCATTGTAAAGACTTCTATGTACAAATTGTGGTCTGCTTTGTTCTTTGGGTGAACGCAAACAACTCAGACACACACACACACACACACACTCTTTCTCTCTCTCTCTCTCTCTCTCTCTCTCTCCGTGTATATATCTGTATGTATTATTGTATGTGTGTGTGTGTTTATTTGTTAGAGTGTGTGTATGTGTGATTTTGTTTATGTTTATGCAAAGATCAAAGCAGTCTGCAAACTATGTAAAGAATCCAAACTGTTAAAAGGGAGTTGATTATATAATCTATATTAGTTGAAGGCTAATTACTTCACGTGCATATACACGCTTCACTCGCCAGTAACCTGCCACCCCTACTCTCACGCTCTCTACCGCTCTCTCTCTACCTCTCTCTCTCTCTCTCTCTCACACACACATACCGCCTTCCCTAACTAGCCAACTTACATACACACATACGTACGTACATACATATATACATATATACATACATCAGGAGCACTCCGTGGATTACGACGACGGGGATCCCAGATGATACGACCAACGGAACAGCTTGCTCGTGAAATTAACGTGCAAGTGGCTGAGTACTCCACAGACACGTGTGGAGATTCAGCGACACAGAATGTGACAAGGCTGGCCCTTTTGAAATACAGGTACTACTCACTTTTGCCAGCTGAGTGGACTTGAGCAACGTGAAATAGAGTGTCTTGCTCAAGGACACAACACATCGCCGGGGATCGAACTCGCGACCTTACGATCGTGAGTCGAGTGCCTAGCCACTAAGCCACGCGCCTTCACACACACACACATGCATACAATAATACCTCACTTTACAAGGACTTGCTTTACGAGATCCCAGGTCTACGAGCCGTCGCTGGGAATTGAACTCTCGGCCTTACTATCGTGAGCCGAATGCCCAAACCATTAAGCGACGCGCCTTCATACATACATACATACATACATACAAGATGTCCTCATCTTTGTTGTTTACACAACTTTTCTGCTGATATATCCTCCAACCATTGCTATGCCCACGGGCATATGGCGTAGTGGTTAAGAGCGCGGGCTACTAACCCCAAGATTCCGAGATCGATTCCAAGCAGTGACATGGATAATAATAATAATAATAATAATAATAATAATAATAATAATAATAATAATAATAATAATAATAACAACAACAACAACAACAATATCGAAAAACACCTTAGGATTGAGAACCCAGGTTTGAAATTTCCCCAAGACACCTGATGAAGGCTGGAGGGTATATCAGCCAAAACGTTGTGTTAACAACGAATAAGATGAGGACAAATATCCATCAAATGTAAATAATGTATATTCTATTCTATTCAAAGGTAGTCTCAAGTTTTCAGCAGGTTACATCCCCAGTAGCGTTTCATTGCAGATTTTATTATCGCTACGTATTGGTTTTTTTTTTTTCTGTCTTCAGAGCTCCTTTGTGTTTGACAAAACAAAAACTGTAAGTTTAGGAAATCATTTACCGCGACATTATTGATGGAAACTTGATGTTTAGCAAATCGCGTATCAAAAGAAAGAAAACATTTGCTTGTGAACGCAGTTTAAACGAGCATCTTAGAATTTAATTTCCGCTAATATTAATTAACGCCTCCTGATAAACCATTTTCTTTGATTGATGGTCTTGTATCAGCATCATCATCATCAGCTTCTGTACCTAGTCTTCCACTAAAATTATGGATTTACTCTTTCGTTCCTAAGATTCACATTTTTAAAATTTTACTTTTGATATGACGAGAGGGAGGGAGAAAAAGAAATACGTTGTTGGTATCATAGTGGGAGAGAGAAGGAGGACAATGAGAATGTAAGGGTGAAAGTTTGTTTGTTAGCACTCCGTCGCTTACGACGTCGAGGGTTCCAGTTGATCCGACCAACGGAACAGCCTGCTCGTGGAATTAACGTGCAAGTGGCTGAGCACTCCACAGACACGTGTACCCTTAACGTAGTTCTCGGAGATATTCAGCGTGACACAGCGTGACAAGGCTGACCCTTTGAATTACAGGCACAACAGAAACAGGAAGAAAGAGTGAGAGAAAGTTGTGGTGAAAGAATACAGCAGGGTTCGCCACCATCCCCTGCCGGAGCGTCGTGGAGCTTTAGGTGTTTTCGCTCAATAAACACTCACAACGCTCGGTCTGGGAATCGAAACCGCGATCCTACGACCGCGAGTCCGCTGTCCTAACCACTGGGCCATTGCGCCTCCACCTAAGGGTGAAATAAGGAGTCGTTAATGTATGGGACGTAGCAAGAGAGGGATAGGGTGAGGAGAAAGTGAGCGATAAATAGAGTGAGAGTGAGGGGGAAACAGTGAGAGAGTAACAGAGGTAAAATGAAAGATTTTGATAATAGTAAAGGAGAGAAAGAGGGA
>NC_142934.1:6363286-6380786 GCF_046866305.1 Octopus bimaculoides | reverse complement strand
GGCTTTGAACTTGCAGGAGGTCATGCAGAGGATCTTGAATACAAGACAATGTATGTATATATATATATATATATATATATATATATATATATATATATATATATATATATATATATATATATACATACACGACGGACTTCTTTCAGTTTCCATCTAGCAAATCGACTTATTAGGCTTTGGTTGGGTCGAGGCTATAGTATAAGACACTTGCCCAAGGTGCCACGTAATGGGACTGAACCCAGAACCATGTGTATATGTTCATTTAACTACATGTAATTGTACATATTCTAAATATATACATATATATCAACCTACTTACCTATTCATCTATTTATCTACGTAAACATATTTGTGTGTGTGTGCGTGCGCGCGCGCACATGTATTTATGGTTCTTCCGCCACATGCAACTACAGCCATGTATAAGCATGCTGCTTGTGTAGACAGCTATATATAGGTAGCATTACTCTGTAGATTCTTTAACTTGACGTCAAACAGAAAGAAGATATATCAATCATTCCGAAACAATGTTGACCTTTCCTTATTGTTGCCTTTGCTACTTATGTAATCAAATTTTGCATTAGGTTTGTTTTACCATTATCCGCATAATACAGGAATTTGCAAAACACTTCTTTATTAAAATCTCTGTCTGTCTGTGTGTCTCTCTCAGAATACGCCTCTCTCCCTTTCTCCACTAAAAATTGCGGAATTAAATTTTTACTTTTCTTACCTTTTACTCTTTTAAGTTATTCGACTGCGTCCCCAAGTTTGTATCATTTTAAAGTCTGTCTGGTACTTATTCTATCATTATCTTAAACCGTGACGCTAAGTTACGAGGGAGGAAACAAAATGGAGGCAAAAACAAACAGAAACACAAAAGATACACATGTACTTACAGAATACCGTGATTTAAACAAATTATGATTTCTATTTCTAGGATCTGAAATGCAACGCATAGTCTCTCTATTTGGTAATATAACCAGTTGTAACTACGCGGTTTAAATACCTAATAAGTATCCGAAACTCCGTTGTTACCCTGACTGAAAAGCTAACGATTCCCTATGCAAACCCATTTTCACCTCTGGGAAGAGGTGGTTCATATTCATTGACTTATCCGGCATGGGAGACAATACTAACTGCTTCTGATCCGGTGGCATAACCGTCAGGGTATTTGGGACACAGAGGCCACATCACCGCAACAAGGACGGGGCCCTGTGGTGGAATATGGACTTTAATATACACTAAAAGACAGGACGGTCATGGTTAAAAGACCTTTGTTTAAAGATCTGTCAGATGAAGACAGAACAGACATCAAAGAATGATGGTAACAACAACTGCAGCAGTAACAGCAGCAGCAGCCAACTAGGATACATCCAGAATTCTCCAAGTAGGAGATAAAAAGCTTTTTCAACAAACCAACAGCTAGAAGTGATTTTCTCACACACACACACACACACACACACACACACACACGCATATATATATATATATATATATATATATATATATATATTTAAAGTGTAGCACGTAGAAATGTGAAGCGGAAACACAGGCTAATGCTTGCCGCGTTCCGATGAGATAACTGTTTCCGAAATTGTCTGTCTGACAAAGTAAGTCGTCCCTATTTGTTATTTGTATACGCTCAGGCACACACACACACACACACACACACACACACACACACACACACACACACACACACACACACACACATTCATGAAATAATGCTACACAATGCAACATATATTGCTTAACAAGAAATATACCAAATGTATCTAACGATCGACAATGTAAACTTTAGCCATTATTGTGGCGTGTAATGGGAAACCTGTCATTACATGTAAATATACTTCTTCTTCGTATGTACGAGGGCAAGAAAACAAAGATTGGTTTGACCGGTTTCCATTTCTTGGACTCCTCCTCAAATACCAAGTACCTATAATTTTAGTCATAATCTTATGGAATCTCTAAATCGATTAATTTGATTTGCACAATAATGTTTCTGTTGCGAGTGTAGTCAATTAATTAATTTATGATGTACTAAAATAGGCGCAGGAGTGGCTGTGGGGTAAGTATCTTGCTTACCAACCATATGGTTCTGTGTTCAGTTGCACTGCGTGGCACCTTGGGCAAGTGTCTTCTATTATAGCCTCGAGCCGACCAAAGCCTTATGAGTGGATTTGGTAGACGGAAACTGAAAGAAGTCCGTCGTATATATATATATATATATATATATATATATATATATATATGTGTGTGTGTGTGTGTGTGAACCGATGCTGGTGTGTTTACGTCCCCGTAACTTAGCGGTTCGGCAAACAAGACTGTACAACCACCATCACTACCACAACCACCACCACCATCACCGCCACCACCACCACACTAGCGTGTTAAGCTCATATCTGTATGTATTGTGTGTGTGCGTGCGAGCTAAATGCTTCGCGTGGGTGAATTGGAGTTGATCGAGCGTTTTATTTCTTTTGAGTTATCGGAATAAAAGACGAAATGTCATTAAATTGAAATTCAATCCGTTCCATTCCATAAACAAGTAGCACAGCTGAAGAAATAGACGCTCACACTCGCACTGACGCCCACTCATACACACACACACACACACACAGAGTCTAGTCAAAATAACAGAACCAGAAGATAAGAATCGTCCTCTCGTTGTCATCATCCGGTAAAACTTGTTCGGGACATTTTTAATCCGTACACGTCATCCGCCTCGGTCCGGCATTGAGGGAGGTCTTCAGGGTGGCATCCAGTGTATATAGTGATTGATACATTGTGTTCGGATGACCCGCTCGAGTACGGCCATGCTTTGGTATCTATAGCAGTTGACCACTTGCCAGCTCTTGTTTCTCCCTGGAGAACATTCTTTTCTTTTGTGGTTTGACCGTTGATGAACGATTTCTAGCATAAAGGATGTCCACTTAGTGGTCATCCCTTCTCACATATATATGTAGATATGTATATGTGCCTACGTATAGATGTGTGTAGCGGAATGAATGGGGATGTTGATATGTAGGCTAATCGATGTACTTTGCTCTTCACTGTCAACAATTATAAATAGATACCTCCAAACTATGTTAGCGTGTATATGTGTATTATTTGGAATGCACATGCGCACACACTTGTAGACAGGCACACTCGCGGACACCACACACACACGCACATACACACGCATTCATGTTTTAATATTTGGGCATATGTTGATAAACTTATATGTGTGTGTGTGTGTATATGTGTGTGTGTGTGTGTGTGTGCGTGCGTGCGTCTGTATGCACGTGTATGTACGTTTATATATGTCTACATGTATACATATGTGAGAGTGTTTGTATGGATATTTGTATGTACACACACAGACAGAGTATATATATATATATATATATATATATATATATACTGTGTGTGTATACATACAAATATTCATACAAACACTCTCACATATATATACATACATACATGTATACATATATATATATATATATATATATATATATATATATAATCATAAATATATAGGGATTGACAGTAACCTGCTTCTCCAACATACTGAGAATTCAGAAATAGCAGTCAAAGAACTACTGATTTCAAAACTACAAATTATTACTCTAGATTGATAGCGATATTCATACTGAGCTACCCGGCAGAATTGTTAATTATTAATTTTATTACTAATTGATGATTCCCTGCCCTGCATATCTATATATATAGATATATATAGGTTCAAAAAAAGGAAAAAGACAAAAAACAACAACAAAAAACAACAACGTGAGGATGTGATACAGATTGTGTTACTAGACGCTCGGGAAAGGAAAAAGAGAGAGTATGACGTTTTGAGCGGAGCTCTTCGTCGTAAACAAGGAAAGTTCAAAGAAGGGAAAAACGGAGGAAGAAAAAATCGCCACCGATGTGCACGAGGTTACATTGTGGAAGGACCGGAAGAGGAAGTGGTGGAGGAAAAGTTCTCTCTAAGGCATATATATATATATGTGTGTGTGTGTGTGTGTGTGTGTGTATGTGTGTGTGTGTATAGATGTATATACATCTATCTATATAAGTGTATATATATATATATATATATATTTATATATATATATATATACATATATATATATATATATATACATACATGCATACATACATACATACACACACACAACACACACACACGCACACACACATATGAATATTTATCATCGTTTACAATACATTATTCATCAATTCAGAAGTTTATTGTAATTTTATAATGATAAAATAATAAATTTATAATGCTGGAATAAATACATAAATGTAATGACGTATTTATTTTCATAAATATATTTACTATTGTTGCTTTGTGAGACTTACCGAAACACACACACACACACACACACACACACACACACACACACACACACACTCACACACACACACACACACGTGCGCGCGCCCAGATACGTGCGGCTGAACATACGAACGTATACCACCAAAAGTGCACGTGTAAATGAATACACACATACATACACGCATAATATATTCATATATACATCCATGCATACATACATACATTTAGTCAACTCATGGTTGAGTGACCCTCAGTGACAAATAATGTTATCCTTGATATTAAAGTTTAAAGTCAATAAAAGCTTGCACGACACTGCAAAGGCTCTCGTTACGAAGACAATTAGTCCAGAAGCAAAGAAGAGGAAAGGCTCAAGTTATGCAACAAGTCGGGTATTGTTTCGGAAATTTCTTCTCGCCTAGAGGAATATCTGTAGCGCAACGGCCATTTAAAAATGTAGGGCTGCGTCCGCCGGGATTCGAACTCAGACCGACTGTTCAGAAAGCTACATCATAAAATTTTAAACTACTGACGCCTTGTTGAAGAAGTTGGAAGGGTTTATAATTTTTTTTATCACAGGAAGACAGAAACTTAAACCAAAGACACAGCTTCGTTGTGGACGATATGAAACAAAAATATAAATGATATGAAAGATAATCTTGACCCGGTTATGATATTCCCACAGCAAATAAGGAAGTGTTGTCATGAGAAATATTCTTATTCCATTGTAAAACAAGGAAAAAAATGTATACAATCACAGAAACATTTCTCGTATTTATGGTCCGACTATTTTTCAAGTATTTTTCGAAGAATCTTATAGATACTAAACGGCAAATGAAAATATTTCGTATGATAGTATTTATGATAAAGAAAGCAAACTTAAAGAATATTATGGAGATGAAAAAAAAAATATGTTCATCAGAGCTTACTGTAGACAATCTTTTGAATCAGAAGGATTTGATTTGTCATCAAAATGGACACTATGTATGTATGTGTGTATGTATGCATGTATGTATGTATGTGTGTATGTATGCATGTATGTATGTATGTATGGATGGATGGATGGATGTCATTATTCAGTTTATTTCAAGATTTCTGGCCAATTGAGAAAGATAGTTGTATATATGTATGTATGTATGTATGTATGTGTGTGTGTGTATCTTTTTATGTATGTATATATTTATGTATATAAATATGTATATGTACATACATGCATATACATACTTTATTTAAAAGTACTCTACCTCTGGTATTTGAGTACTCTTTTTTCCACCTTGTTTCACATTTATGTGCTTACTCGGTATATATACATTTATATATATATATACATTTATACATACATTCATACATATACATATGAATGTATGAATGCATGCATGTGAGTGTGAAATTATGTATGTATGTATGTATGTATGTATGTATATACATAAATCATATGTATTTAATTCATATCGATATCTGAAGTTCAAAAGTGGTTCAAAAGTGGTTCAAAATTCCTTTTCATCAGCTTTGAAGGTTAATATATATATATATATTATAAGGTTTTTAAACTTTTAAATTTTCATATTCAAAAGAGACAGAGACTTCAAATTCGATATATCGATTTATTCACCACTCTATGTTAACATTTCTGTGCCAAACTTATCCAGTGACTGGTCCATTGGATTTAGGCATTTGGCACTTCTTCGGGAGTAGTTACCTTTCGAACAAAACACGAAAAAACACATACATAACTATTATTAAGTCTTTAGGATCTCGTTAGCTATATATATATATATATATATATATATATATATATATATATATATATATATATATATATACATATATATATATATATATATATATATATATATATATATATATATATATATATATATATATATATATATATATATATATATATATATATACATGTGGAATGCTCAGCCACTTGTATGTCAATTTCACGAGCAGGCTGTTCCGTTGATCGGATCAACTTGAACCCCTCATCGTTAACCGACGGAGTGCCATGTTTTTACACACACACACACACACACACACACACACACACACACACACACACACACACACACACACACACACACACACACACACACACACACACACACTCCTGGGTGAAACAAAGTATATTTTGTTGGACTCGTGTTTATAGATTAAACATATTAACACTCAAATTTCTGACGTTGAGTTCGTTGCTCTAAGTGCACTCGATCATGTTGTAACGACCTTGTTGCACCCAGGATTTCATACATATATACATAAATACCTATTTATATACATGCATATGTACATACATATATACATGCACACACACACACACACACATGCACGCAAGCACGCACACGCACACACATATAATTGCAAAGACTGGATCCTGGTGATTCTTTAAAACAATCGACATAAGCGAAATATGAAACCACACTCCTTTTAATAATAAATATAACTCTGTTGTTGGTTTTAAGATTTTCCATCCGTGAACAGTTTACTGGTGTTATCGACCCATATCAGATTAGTTGGCCTCTGTCTGTCTTTCTGTCTGCCTGTCTGTCTCTGTCTGTGTGTCTCTCTCTCTCCCCCTCTCTTTCTCTCTCTCTCTCTCTCTCTATATATATATATTTACGCCGGCCTTTTCTAGTTTCCGTCTACCAAATCTACCCAGAAGGTTTTGGTTAACCCGTGGCTATTGTAGAAGACACTTGCTCAAAGTGACATGCATTGAGGCTGATCCCGGAACTATGTGTTGAGGAGCAAGCTACTTACCACACAACCACATACACACACACACACACACACACACACACACACACACACACACACACACACACGCACGCACATACACACATACACACACATATACATACACCACACACACATATCTTTCTATGTATATTTGTCTGTGTATGTGAAATTCTACGTGATGCGTGTATATCTCTCTGCTTGCCTGATAATACATTTGTATATCTAATCTTTTCAACAACTTCCCACGGAGATGATTATACAAGCTTAACGTTTCCTTTTCGAGTTTCACACATCCTAAAAAATTACTGAAGTTGATACGCAAAATGTTCCGAATTGAATGCACACATGACTTTTCAATTCGCTTAGGAATAACAAGAATCCCTAAGATTTCCCTTTCGGTATATTCAACGAACACTTCATTGGGCAACATCTTAAAGATATATTTATTTCCAACGTGTGGCTTTGAACCGATCCCCTCTTTTGCTATTTATTCTAACCGAAACACGATCGCTATATATCTTTGAGATTCTGTTGTCAGAAAATTTTCATACATATTTTGTTCCAGAATTCAGCTTGTATATCAAATAAGAACGGATCTTCTGCGCTTTTTGTTTTAGAATTCAGCTTTCATATCAACGTATGGTCTGCGCTTTTACTTTTCGCCAAAGAAATTTTTTCTTAGCAATTCTATTGTTTTGCTATATCTGCTGCCAACAGAGTAATATAGTTTAAAAATTCATTAAAATTTCACTACATGAATCTTTGATGTTTTTATCTATCAACTTTTAATAAATGATAACTCAAAGTTCTCATCTGATCACCGCAGTTAATTAAGCAACGTTGAACCCAGTTTGTACTTAGATGGGTGACGCTTGGAAAATCTAAATGCTGTAGGTAATGTTTTTGGTAAACGCCTGTGCCCCAACATGGCCGCTACCTTTGGTATGGAGCAGGTAATGAATTAAACGAATTATGACTTTCTTGAGTAGGTTTCATCTACTATAGAACTTTCCAATAACTATTGCCCTCGGGCTTACATCAGGAATAATTATTGGTCACTTAAAGACCCCCTTCGGTCATAAATGACCATGGGATTGCACCTAGAAAGTTCCCCTCCGAGGCACAAGTTCGGGCAAGGTTGTTTATGGAAGACCAGCAGTCGTCCATGCATACCAGCCTCCCCTCTCCACGCCACCAATGTTGTCCAAGGGAATGCAAAGGGGCCGATACAGCTTGGCACCAGTGTTGTCACAATTCATTTCTGCAGTTGAGTGAACTGGAGCAACGTGAAATAAAGTGTCTTACTCAAGAACACAACACGCAGCCCGGTCTGGGAATTGAACTCACTACCTCATGATTGTGAGCCCGACGCTGTAACCACTGAGCCACGCGCTTTCACTATTATTAGTCACTAAGTCCTATAAAAAATTGAATCGACTTTAGATGTCTCAAGACATTGATATCGCCTTTTCATCAATCACAACTAAATAATTCTACGAAGCACTAATGGCGGAAGCTTGCTAAACATACTCGTCATCTAAGTTGCACTTTGTGCTGCCTCTATGTCTTAAATGAGCCCAGAAGGATGAGTAAATATTTTATTTGTTTACAAGTCTAATGATTTATTTCCATTTGTTTTCCTCTCGGCATCAAATTCAAAATGCTGTGAGATTTTCTCATTACACGAACACAATAACTAAATTATGTAAATTTGTCAACAAATATTGTTTGTTTTATGAACGCTGTCACCAATGTAGTTGCGTAGTTAGAAAGAGATTATATTTGAACAATCGGTTCGAAGTAATTTTCTTTAGCAGTTTGATCCGTAAGATTTGATTCAAACTCATTGTTTATTACCTCGGTTCATAATGTTCAGTTGAGAAAAGAAAGCTTCACTGTAAACCATTCATTAGTGCAAAATTTATGTATGTTCCATCTCAATTAACGCTCAATTGAGGAAGACTTTGACTGCAAACCATTAATTAAGCGACAATGCCTGTTCTATGCCACATTTCAATTATCCATATATGTTGCGCTCGACAATCATCGGTCCGTGCCGTCAACATATACCAACAATCTAAAAAATTAGATGTCATTATTTTAGTCATGTTTGTTTTCTTAATTGATTATTCCTGTTGTCTGTCTTCGTACTCCAAAACCTATTAAATCGAGGAAGCGATTCACGGGTGGGCGGGTGGGGGGAATATTCGAAATGTTTTTTTAAATTTTTTATTATTGTCGTAAGTTATTCGCACGTTCTTTTCTACTCTAGGCACAAAACCTGAAATGTTGAGGGAGGGAGCCAGTCGATTAGATCGACCCCAGTATACAAGTGGTACTGTCTGTGAAGATGGCTATGAGTATGCGTATATCAAAGAGACAAGATGGCAATTGAACAGAGGTACGTGTGTTGGTGTGTGCATGTGTCGAGAATAGGTGTGTGTTACGTTTGTGTCTGCATGCCAGTGCGCGCATGCGTGTGTATAAATAGATAAGGTGGTTGGTTGGTGAATAGAGATATGTATATCTAATGTGTTCCTGTGTTTGTAAGCAAAGGTTGTGAATGAATGGCCGAAAGGAGGTATGTGTTAGTGTATGTGGAAGCTGTGTTATTGTGTGAGTGTAAGAATAGGAATGTGAAGATATAAAGTGTGATTAGTAATGTTGCTACAAGTGGGAATGTAGAGAGGGGAAGCACAAGCAATGTGTGATAATTCTGGAGATGGTAGAGTGGAGAAGAATTGTAAGTTAGAAAAATTAAAGGTTGAATTTAGACCGAAAGGCGTGTAAGTTTTGAGAAAAAGATAAGCTCTTGTTCCCTCTGGAAGTGAGTTGTGGGAGATCCAGCGCTGGAAAGTAAGCTGAAAACCTGGAGGTGTTGGGTGGAGTAGTAAGCGAAGCAAAAATATCGAGTGACAGGTGATTCGTTTCGAAGTTGCATGTCTGACAGGTGCTCCGAGAAATTAGTATATAGTGAGCGACCAGGTGTTCAGATGTAGACGAAATTGCAAAGGGAGCTTTGGAGCTTATAATTGAAATTCGTAGAGGTGCATTACAAAGGGTGGTGTTATCGCAAAGGAAAGCACATAATTTTATATATATATATATATATATATATATATATATATATATATATATATATATATATATATATATATATATATATATATATATATATATATATGCTATCTATCTATCTATCTATCTATCTATCTATCTATCTATCTCTGTCTCTGTCTCTGTCTGTCTGTCTGTATCTCTCTCTCTCTCGCTCTCTCTCTCTCTCTCTCTATATATATATATATATATATATATATATATATATATATATATATATGCATATATGGGTACAGGACGTCACCAACAGTAAACAACATGAAATACGAAAACAAATGAGTTAAATACGCAAATAACGAAGAGAAAAAAATGGAAAACAGGACAAGTAACACAAAGAATACAAATAATAACTCTTTTAAATCAACTTTTCTTTTTCGACTTTCGAGGTAACAATTATATAATCTGGTTTCCACTCAACTCCACCAAATTTCTGTCCTATTCAATGACATAAAAATCTGATAAAGGATGGAACACGACAGAATTCTATATAAATATCTATAGAAATCGTCTGCAAATGTTTCCTAATAACAAAATGAGGCGAAATCCTGGCTTTATCTCTTAAGTTACCTTGTGGTTAACGTTCTGGTGAGATCTACAATAACCTCCGTCAGCACATTGTCGCTTATATACTGATAAACAAATAGCTTTTAACATTCAATGTACTGTAGCTTTCATTTTGGCTCTTCTGTGTGTAATATCGATTAGCGTTGCTTTTTTTAATGTACATCTTACGTCAATGTATACTTGTGGTTGGTAATCTTCCATTCGAAACAACTGATATTCCCACGCAGAAAGCATCAAACACGTCTATATACTCACACATGCATACATACGTACATACATATAATTATGTTTAAAAATATGTATAAATATTTAAATTCTTTTCTACTCTAGGCACAAGGCCCGAAATTTGGGGGGAGGGGCCAGTCGATTAGATCAACCCCAGAACGCAACGGGTACTTAATTTATCAACCCTGAAAGGATGAAAGGCAAAGTCGACCTCGGTGGAATTTGAACTCAGAACGTAAAGACAGATGAAATACTGCTAAGCATTTCGCCTAGCGTGCTAACGTTTCTTATTTCTTTATTGCCCACAAGGGGCTAAACATAGAGGGGACAAACAAGGACAGACAAAGGGTTTAAGTCGATTACAACGACCCCAGTGCGTACCTGGTACTTAATTTATCGACCCCGAAAGGATGAAAGGCAAAGTCTTCATTTAAATGCTGCTCCAGTCCACTCAGCTGTCACTGGGTCATCCTGCCATGGACAAGACTTCCGATCAGGGAAGAATTATTGAGCTGCTCGCCTGACTAGCAGAATGGCTTCATTCGAAAGCTAAAACGATATGAAGCGCATTATGAGTAGCAATGTATAACGCCATCTGATGGTCTGGTCGATCACGCGATATTAATATCACATAAGGCAGTGAGCTGACAGAAGAATCGTTAGCACGTTGGACGAAATGCTTAGTGGTATTTCGCCCGTCGCTACGGTCTGAGTTCAAATTCCGCTGAGGAATTCCGCTGACTTTGCCTTTCATCCTTTCGGGGTTGATTAAATAAGTACCAGTTACACACTGGGGTCGATGTAATCGACTTAATCCCTTCCCCCAAATTCGAGGCATTGTGCTTCCAGTAGAAAGGATATTAATATCACATGATCCCTTTTTGAACAATGTCACCCATTTCTATATCACATACATACAACGTTCAGTTATTGTACAGAACGATTCCTTCCCATCATTGATTGGAAATCGTCAGAGTAAGAATACACAAAGAAATGTAGACCACTCTGTCTAAACAATTAATTCAGCAAATTTCCTCTGCCGTTTCCTTAGAAACCTTCATTCACTTGTTACTATAATTTGAAGAATTCTTGATGGGTTAATTTCCTCCTGCTTTTCAGTCTCTTCAGAGTGTAATATACAACCACACGTAATTGACATAATCCAGCCATAAGTAGCCAGTGTTATCTTATCTGACCTTCGTATCTCGTCCGTGATTTTATATATTTTATATATATATTATATATATTTTATATATATATTATATATATTTTATATATATATTATATATATTTTATATATATATTATATATATTTTATATATATATTATATATATTTTATATATATATTATATATATTTTATATATATATTATATATATTTTATATATATATTATATATATTTTATATATTCTCACATACCTATATATGTGTATATATCTACATATACATACGTAGCACACATACACATACTCTAGCACACATACACTTACACTCTCACTCTTTCCCCGTTCTCCTACATATCTGTCCTATCTATCTATCTATCTATCTATCTATCTATCTATCTATCTATCTATCTATCTATCTATCTATCTATCTGGGCTTCGTATATTTTATCCCAGTGTCACTTTGATGGCATGCACTGCTCTCTCACTCAATGATAATGATAATAAAAAAAAAGAAAATAATAATAATAATAATAATAATAATAATAATGATAATAATAAAATATTCAGACAAATACATAACAAAAACATCAGGACTTACAAATATATATAACATACAGAAAATTGCACTACTGGGCACAGCACACATCCTACGCAAAACACTTTCAATACAGTAACCATAAGAGCACCACAGCAAACCACAGCACATACCCAAGGCGCACAGAGCTGCGCTCGGTAGTGAAGTGAAAGCACGTTATAAAAATAAAACTACTGAACAATAATAATAATAGTAATAGCTCTCGCAATCAATTCAGTGAAGTATAACATCTATAAAACTTCTGACTCCCAGAAATGCAGACTCTGTGGAAAGAGTGTGGAAATGTGACCCAGATGGTAAGTGGGTGTGAGAGCCTTGCACAAAAGGAATACCAGCGTTGTCACGATAAAGTGTGCGTGTATCTTCATTGGCTCTTATGCCGTAAATACCAGTATGATGTAACAGAGTACTGGTATGAGCATGTACTAAGTAAAGTTATGCAGGAGGATGGAAAAGTAACGATACTATGATTTTCAGACAGATCGTGTAATCGAATACCGTCGGCCGGATATTGTATTGTCATGTTGAATAAGAGAGACAAATACTGTCAGGTCATTGATCGAACCTTACCAAATGACATGAATGTTGTGAGTAAAGAGGTTGAAAAGAAATCACCAAGCACTTCGAATTGAGAGCGGAAATGGCAAGACTGTATGGAATGCGAGTGGGTAATGTAAAAGTGATACCCGTGGTGATCGGAACATTGGGATCAATCCCATTAAGACTTCTTAAGGCAACTAGAAATCCCAAGATTGATGTCTTGTAAAAAGCAGCCTAATTGGGCACAGCGCACATCTTAAGGGAAGTATTATCTGTCTGAGGTCCTTGTTGTGACTTTACAGATGACTAAAGAATCCGGTGCATTTTTACCTTCACTGTGTTATCATAATAATGATAATAATAATAATAATAATAATAATAATAATAATAATAATAATAATAATAATAATAATAATAATAATGATAATAATAATTGCCATGATGCAGTACCAGGCAGTGGCTCTCATGGCTTCTGATCTTAACTGATTGAATGTGTTATCATGTGCAATGTTTTGTCTTGGTAGAAGTACAACAAAACAATCCACACAGCCACACTCACGCGTGACTACACCCGTATACACGTGAGCATGTGTGCTGCATTGTATAACGGTGACCAACATATGAGTTTATTGAGTGCATTGGGCTTGTATGTGTGTTGTGTATATTGAGGAGGTTTAATATTTAATATTTATTGGTCGTAGCGCGTCGGGCAAAAAAGTTTAACTGCATTTCGTCTGTCTTTATGTTCTGAGTTCAAATTCCACCGAGGTCGACTTTGCCTTTCCTCTCGGGGTCCATAAATTAAGCACCAGTTGCGTACTGGGGTTGATCTAATCGATTGGCCCCTTCCCTCAAAATTTCAGGCCTTGTGCACTTTTACATTACCCACTCGCATTCCATACAGTCTTGCCATTTCCGCTCTCAATTCGAAGTGCTTGGTGATTTCTTTTCAACCTCTTTACTCACAACATTCATGTCATTTGGTAAGGTTCGATCAATGACCTGACAGTATTTGTCTCTCTTATTCAACATGACAATACAATATCCGGCCGACGGTATTCGATTACACGATCTATCTGAAAATCATAGTATCGTTACTTTTCCATCCTCCTGCATAACTTTACTTAGTAGAAAAAATTATTAGAAGCTTTACACGTTATTGAGAGACACTAAGACTGACAGGTAAAATAAAGAACATTATATCATCTACAGATATTTATTTATGCACACATACATTATTTCAACAATGCCGTAGGTTTTATTCATGGGATATATCGTAATATGACCCTTTTCTAAGTAAAAGAAACCATACTCATTTTATTGCTGTTTTTAAAGAGCGATCAGGCGAATGGCCTATTGTACGATTTCAAATAAGGGAAAGGCTTCGTGTGAATATGTTGAAGTGGCCTTCTTTTGTCAGCAATGGCTCTTTAGCTATCTTGCAATGATAGTAAATTACAATAGTTTTCGGGTGAAAGTCAAGGAACGGTTTAATTCATGGCGTGGGAGAGTTTTCATGCGAGCATTTCAGCATTGTGCCGATACATGCTTAGTATTTGCAGTGATCTACAGCAAAAAAAAATAAATAAAATAAAAGAAATAAAGAAAAAAAATGGGATTGCCGTCAAAGCCTTGAAGAAAATGATTAGATTAAAAAGATAGCATTAGGAAAATAAATGTAATTCAAGTTAAAGTGAATCCAACAGATTTTATACACTTACGTAACTGGAAATGTCTTCTACTATCGCCTCAGGCCGGCCAATGCCTTGTGAGTAAAGTTGGTACATACATACACACACACACACACACACACACACACACACACACACACACACACACACACACACACACACACACACACACACACACACACACACACACACACACATATATATATATATATATCGTTATTCTTCCCTGTGCCTGTGAAATCTTGTATCCCGGCTTGTAAGGCCTTATTTCCATATACGCCAGAAATTGGTTTCTTTATGTTCTCGCCAATAGTAAACATATGCAGCGGTTTTGCTGCACTTCAGTATTTATTTGTAAGTTTATTAAATATTTAACCATTTAACTAATCAATTGTTTTAATGAATCATTCGGTCAATCAATCAGTCAATCAATCAATGGACTAAATTTACCAAAATCATTTCACCAGGAGCGTGTCATCGATAAGGTCGCAAATGGTGACGAAAAGCAACGAATTAACTTTGACAAACCTGATTGATCGTTTAACCGAGCGATTAATCAAACATTCGATTAACTAATTAGTTAGATGTGTAACTAGTTAATAATAATAATATAAAAAGTGAAATAGATTAATAATAATAATATAAATAATAATAATATAAATAATATATTAATAATATTATTAATAGTAATAATAATAATAATAATAATATAATAATAATAATATAAAATTAATAATAATAAATTATTAATAATAATAATATAAAAAGTGAAATAGAATCATTACATATATTTATTATAGGTATAAGAACCCTGCCGAGAGTCAACGAAATATGTTTTAACTCACGATTTCACATCAAGAATCTTGCAAGCAAATGTAAGAGCGAAGAAAGTGATGGTACATTCATATATTTCTGAATGGTAGTAGAAGGGTGGGGTGTGGGAAGAAAACTCAATGAAATCACCGCAGTTCAGAAGTGGCAAACTTGATTTGTTTGTGACCTACATTTATAGTGGGCCTAAAATAGAGTTTGTTATGAAGGCATTATTTCAAGTTTAACTTGTTCTGCTACTTTTATTTATTTATTTTATTATGTATTTTACACATATGTTATTACTAATGAATTTAGTTCAGTGAAAGATTAAAAAACTATCAAGAGAAATAAAACTGCAATAAATATTCATACACAGTTAGGCGACGAGCTGGGTAAAATGCTTAGCGGTATTTCGTCCTGAGTTGAATTTCTGCCGAGATCGACTTTATCTCTCAGCCTCTAGAGTAATTGTACCCCAAATGGGTACTACTGACCCCTTGGGGCGGTGAAAAGATCCTGGGAGGGTGGGGGTGATAATGGATCAATGGATATAACTACCCTCACAAAAAAGTGATAATTGGTTAATTAGGGTAAGTTTTATTTGTGACATACAGATGTTTTAAATTTGCTACAGAAAGTAGTCTACGCGCGCGTGTGTGCGTTGTGTGTATGTGTGTGTGTGTGTGCTTGTGTTGTGTCACACACACGCACAAGCATACACATACACACACACACAAGCATACACATACACACACACACAAGCATACACATACACACACACACAAGCATACACATACACACACAAACAAGGATGCAAACGCATGCGCACATAATGATACACATCTTAGACGAACAGAATGGAGTAAGTGGAGCAAGAACACACTCGAAAACGAAAAGTGTCGCAGAAGAGGTCACAGATGGGTGACAAAAGATTTCCGGACAATGGACATGTTCTAAGAGTGAGGATTGTGGCTCAGGTCTTTGTGAGCCTCTCAATGCCAGCAATTAAAGTAGCTCCATTTTGCCAAATGGAGACACTACAGCAGCCATGAGTGGGGAATAGAGTCAAATGCCTTCCTATAATCAAGCCATAACTGTTCTAAGGCTCTTACAATGTTGTTGTTTTTTTTACGTCAGAAGGAACAGCATTATTTATCAGAAGTTGTTCGGCACATGCCCACACTCCCTTCTTTCCACCGGGCGCTCCTTGGTTACTTACTTCTATATTATTGACTCATAATGATCCTGGAGGAATTGGTTGAGGCAGCTTGCGTGCATTTTATACATAATATTCAGGCAAGCAATTGTTTTCATGCAACTCTGTGGTTTCATTCTTGGCCACAAAATTCGTCCGTGCTATAGCAAATCAATTCGGTATGTCAGTCTGACCTCTCATAGTATATTTGAATGTAATTATTAATGATTTCCTGTAAAATGTCATACCAGTATCCTACTATGTCTGTCTGTCTGTCTGTCTGTCTGTCTGTCTGTCTGTCTGTCTGTCTGTCCGTCTGTCTGTTTATCTATCTATCTATCTATCTATCTATCTATCTATCTATATTTATTTTTTGGATTTACAATTTATCTATACATACATACATACATACACATATATACCGGTACCAATATAATCTGTGCTCTTTAGCACAAGGCCTATAGGAGATAATTTCTCTTGACGATTACCGCAACCTACGGCATTCAAAACAACTCACCCAAGTTAAG
>NC_142934.1:6343286-6360786 GCF_046866305.1 Octopus bimaculoides | reverse complement strand
TATTAGGAGCCTGTCAACGGGGATCTATAACGTAATATAATATACACATATACACACACATATATATATACATGCATACATACATACAAATATACATATACATACATACATACATATATAATTATATATATATAAATATATATATATACGTTCACACATATATGTAGGTACATACATACATATATATTTATGAATTTTAATCTGAAGAGTCTACTCGAGTAGATGCAAGCGCTAATATATGATTTATAAAAATATGTGACATATTGATAAACATCTGTAAATGTACAACCATCCAGATCTCTGAGTACCTTATTTTTTCTTTTATATATATATATATATATATATATATATATATATATATACATATAATATAAATAAAATATATATTTAGGCATATATACATACATATATGTACATACTGATATATATATATATATATATATATATATATATATATATATATATATATATATATATGTATGTATGTATATCTATATGGGTACAGGATGTCACAAAACGTATACAAAAAAGAAATACGAAGACAAAATTCTTTTTGCGAACAACGAAAGAAGCAAATGGAAAACAAGACAAGTAACATAAAGAATGACCCTTCATCAGTTGCCGGCTGTTTATCTACTCCACATTTCGAGCAATTCACGACAATATGTGCCTTCGAGAAAACGGTTGCTTGTTTTTCTCTCTCTTGCTTTCTCTAATTCCCCCCCTTCTCTCCCTTTCGCTTTATTCCCTCTCATTCTTTCTCTAATTCCTTTTTCTCCGTTTTCTATCTGTCTCCCCTCTCTCTCCCTCCTCCTCCTTTACTCTCTCGTTGCTCATACGTGACCATCGTCAATCTTTTTTTCTTTTCAACAATGTGTTCATCTTTCTTTTTTTCTGGTCTGTTACACACACCAGACATATTCTTGTCTGTCTCCCCTCCTAACGGAAATTATTTCTTTCTTTATTGCTCACAGAAAGCTAAACATGGAGGGGACAAACAAAGACAGACAAATGGATCAAGTCAATTACATCGACCCCAGTGCATAACTAGCACTTATTTAATCGACTCATAAGGGGGAAAGGCAAAATCGACCTCGGCGGAATTTGAACTCAGAACGTAACGGCAGCCGAAATACCGCTAAGCATTTCGCCCTGCGTGCTAACGATTCTGCCATCTCACCACCCTAAATTCAGAATATTATGAGATTAGTGATTGTGTGTCATTTTGTTATTTAAATTAATTTTATTTAAAGCGATCAGACGAAAAAGGCAATTAAGAATCTGTATTAATAATAATAGCTTCAGATTTTGGGACAAGGCTAACAATTTTATATATATATATATATATATATATATATATATATATATATATATATATATATATATATATATATATATATATATATATATATATATATATATATATATATATATATATATATATATATACATACATACATACATACATACATACATACATATATATATATATATATATATATATATATATATATATATATATCTATATATATATATATATATATATATATATATATATATATATATATATATATATATATATATATATATAACTATATATATATATATATAACTATATATATATATATGTATATATATATATACACACACACACACACGCACACACATATATATATATAACATATTTATGTGTTTTTACGTTTGTATTTGTTCCCGACTACCGGTATTGCTCTGCATTCGTCCCCATGACTTTGCAGCTCAGTAAAAGAGACTTAAACATTAATACTGTGGCTGATTTGTACGACTAAATCCTTTAAAGCGTTGCTCCAGCAAAGCCACAGTTCAATGACTGAAACAAGTAAAATAATATAATCTACTCTTCGTGTTGGTGTGGTTAGTAAAATGAAGGAAAGAGACCAATGAAAACAAAAGGTAATGTTAAAAAAATATGGAATTTTATCTTAAGATATTCAATTTTATTTTTTGTTGCAAACTCTATTCAAATTTTCTATAACTCACCACATATTAATATCAAGAGGAACAGGAAGTTTTTCGGATCTATTTTAAAACGGGGGCCACATTTTTCATTAATGTTTTACGTAGTGTTTTTGGTACCGAAAGACTTTCAAACTTCGTATACTTATCTATTGTGTGTTATAGAACAGAAAAATATTTTTGTATTCGAATTTATTTCATGTAAAAAATTGTCTTATTTCGATAATTTCAGCCAATCACTGACAAGTATTCAGTTGTTTATATTTACTCCTTTGGCTGATTAAGCGATGTAAAGCGTATTTAATCTCCATACCTTCGTTTTATTTGCTTTTTTCATTTTAAATTTGCTTTAACCCTAACCCTAACCCTAACCCTAACCCTAACCCTAGGGTTAGGGTTAGGGTTAGGGTTAGGGTTAATTGTTTCAGAATCGTTTGTTTATGTAGTCGGCACTTAATATATATCGGCTGAATGGACGTCAGTGATTGGTTGAAATTACAGAAATACGACAACTTTAACATGGAATAAGTTATGGATTTCTTTTTTTTTAAGAAGACTAAGAGAAAAAGATGTTTTATATGACACATTCTACTAGTGTTCCAAGTTTCAAAGTGTTTCGTTAATGAAAAATGTGGCCCCCGTTTTAAAAAAGATCCCGTTTTTCTCCACAACTGTTTCAATAATTTGGTCACATTCTTATTTGAATGCAAAAGGCGAATGAACTTATTAATTGACCGGACGTTACGTGAGAATATGCGTTTTAGTTTACAAACGAGAGACAAAAGTAGTCGATAAACGTAATAAAGTATATCTATTTCCAAATAGAGACTTCCTTTTGTTATTTGAAAAGGAAGCATCTCTCTCTCTCTCTCTCTCTTTCTCTCTCTCTCTCACTTTTGCTCTCTCGTACATATACGCGTATACACACAAATCCATCCATCCATCTATCTATCTATCTATCTATCTATCTATCTATCTATCTATCTATCTATCTATCTCGTTTGCATACATACAATTCTCTCCCCCCCCCCTCTCTCAAAGTTGACCTCTTTGGGATTTGAATTCAGAGCGAAAAGAGCCGGAAGAAATGTCGTTAAGCATTATGTCCGGACTGCCCTAGTTTTACTGATTTAGGTCAGCATAATTCTTGAGCAAAGCATCCATTCAACATGCACAGTTCAAACGAGACTTCTGGACATGGTTCACAAATATTTTCAAATATTTCCTTTTGTAGTTTATTAACTTCGAAAGTGTGTTTTCAGTCTAAACGGAAACACTGTCACGTGGTTTCTTTGTTTTTATTTGGGTGTAGCGTCTGGTAAACAACAAACAGGCAGCACAGTAACAAGAAATATATATGTAAACACCACCTTGCAGAAACAAGAACTTAACTGGTGTCGCTTTTATTGCAAAATGAGCGCTCACAAAATCATGAAGTATTTTATTTATAAGGAAGTTGAAAGCAGTGAGTGAGCTGGCAGAATTGTTGCCACGACGGGGAGTAAAATGTTTAGCGGTATTTCCCCCCGCCCGCTCTTTATGTTTTCACTTTCGTGTCCAAACTTCACCAAGATCGACTTTGTCTTTGAACCATTCGGGCTCCATAAATTAAGTGACGTTTGAGCATTAGGGTCGATGTAATCGAGTTATCTCCCCCTTTAATAGCGATAGCCTTGTGCCCAAAATTTGAAGCCAGGTTAGTTAGATAAGTTTCTTGACACCACGACTACAGAAAGACGGAGAAAAGTTCTCTAGCAAAGTAAAAGGAACTAATTATGAAGACATTAGGTTTAAAAAATGGCTGAAATGAATCCAAATTCACAGAAAATTGGTCATCGGTAATGAATAATTTTATTTCTAATTCAAACATTGATATGCAAGTGCACATATGTAGAAGCCACTATAATCTTTTCAGTTTCCATCTACCAAGTCCACTGACAAAGGTTTGGTCGGCCCGAGGCTGTAGTAGAAGACACTTGCCCAAGGTTCCACGCAGTGGAACTGAACCCGGAACATATATGTATTTATTGGATATAAAACGAATAAGTGTAGCCACTTGTTTTTGAACATGCCACATGGTGAAGTAGCGCACATCGAAAATCACATTGATATTACAGTAGAACGATGAGAAAGAATAACATCGGCGATGGAGGAGAAGCAATTACAGAACATCCACTGTTAAACAAATAATTAACAGGAAACGTATCACAGTTTGGGATTATGCAACCACCAAATTGACACC
Organism: Octopus bimaculoides; assembly: GCF_046866305.1. NCBI lineage: Eukaryota > Metazoa > Mollusca > Cephalopoda > Octopoda > Octopodidae > Octopus > Octopus bimaculoides. The sequence continues at coordinate 6,356,549 of NC_142934.1, read as the reverse complement.
AAAGTACAAGGTCGCTTGAACTTATAGCTTCTGACACTTCGAATAGGTTTGTAGTAATTGTGAAATGTTTCAACCTCTCTATAAACAACAATAATTTGCAATTGTAGAACACACACACACGTTAACAGATGTTATAGCATTGGCGAAAGGGCAGTTTACCGATTTAAGGAGGTACGAAATTGAGGGTTATGAGTTCAAATTTGCTGCGATCGCTATATTTATCAATTTATTTATTTTAATTGTTTATTGATTAGCACCTAGTCAACAATAGAAAATACTTACTGGGTCGTCAACGAGCCGCAATTGCCGTCACAGCTAGGAAGATTTTATATTTCTCGTTTGCATTAGGCGAAAGATAAGGAGATCCAAGTTGTGATAGGAATAAATGTGAAGAGGACGAGGGTTGAACGGAGAACAAGTAGAGAGGAGGAAGTACAAAAGGAAAGTAAGTAAAAAGAATACACACACACACACACACACACACACACACACACACACACAATTAATCCAAAAAACGAAGCAAAAAACAACACCGCAAGGACGTGAAGCATGCAAAGTATTAATAAGACGCCCCAGGGAAGGAAAGAAAGGACGCTTTACGTTACGCTTAGCGGCATTTCTTTCGATTTTACGTTCTGAGTTCAAATTCCACCGGGTTCGGATTTGATTTTCATTCTTTTCGGGGTCGATAAAATACGTACCAGTTAAACACTGGGGATCAATGTAATCGACTTATCCCCTCCTCCGAAATTGCTGGTCTTGTACTAAAATTTGTATCTATATTTTTCTTCAGTGTAGCACTATTAATGACCGGGTATGCTCGAGAAAAAAGTGTTAGCCCTGCACAGAGCCTAACAAGAGATTATAAGAAATCACGAAGGAACCAGAAATTATGTAAGTTCATTAAATAGTTACTTATTCCCTTGTTATTTATATAATTTCATATATATATATGTGTGAGTATATATATATATATATATATATATATATATATATATATATATATATATATATATATATATATATATATATATATATATATATATATATATATATATATATATGTATATATATGTATATATATATATATATGTATATATATATATATGTATATATATATGTATATATATATATATGTATATATATATATATATGTATATATATATATATATATATATATATATATATATATATATATATATATATATATATATATATATATATATATATATATATATATATATATATATATATATATATATATATATATATATATATATATATATATATATATATATATATATATATATATATATATATATATATACATATACATATACACATATATATACATATACATATACATATATATATTCACACACTCACACATATGTCTTGATTGACAACTAAATAGTATGGCGTACCGTGTTTCGCAGAATATTCAAAAATATATCTAAAAAGAAATAAAAATGAAATGAAAAGAAAGAGAATAAGATAAAAAGAAGATGGCGAAAGCAGAATCAAAAAAAAAAAAGGAGGAAGATAAAACGAACTGAAACAGCTTTAAAAGAAAAGTAAACGAAAACAAACGCATCTAAGTTGCTGAGCAATCAAAGCCGACTGGCCCGCATCTTGAGGAATAATATACGTCATCACTTGTTCCCAGAAACTAGAATTGTAGAAATTCCATTACTGTCTGAGATGAGAAAAGAAGTATGGCGAATAAATAGAAACAAAATAGCGAATAGAAAAAAGAAAAAACAAAAACACGTCCCATGCTAAATATTAAGTTGAACTAAATATTTGTGTTTAGTTTTAAAACGTTCTCTCAGACTGACATTAAAGCTACAAAATATTTTTATGTATTCGCATGCAGACACACTAACCAATAAACAATTCAAAGAGTAACGCTGGTGCGCATGACATAAATGACATACAAGATGGCTTATGAAACCAAACCTCTTAAGAAATGTTCCAACGTTACTCGATATCATCTCAGAAACGTTCTGCTTCAGTTTTTTGTTCGGCTGCAATGATATTTCAATGAACTCCCTAATTACTACAATGTAATTTTATTTTACGGCATAATCTGTTTGTTGTAGTCAAGTTCAGCGTCTGAGGATTAATTTACGACAACGGAGAGTCAAGACAATACGATTACATATCTACATATATAAGCGCCCATGAGGCTCTTACTCTCTCTCTCTCTCTCTCTCTCTCTCTCTCTCTCTTTCTCCTCTCTTTATATACATATATGCGTGTGTATGTGTGTATTTATATATATACATACTTAAGTTTATATATATATATATATATATATATATGTATGTGTGTATATATATCTACTTATATATGTATATATATATATATAGATAGATAGAGAGAGAGAGAGAACGAAGGAGAGATAGTTACATACTTGTATATACATTTAGGCGCAGGCGTGGCTTTGTGGTAAAAAGTTTGCACACACACACACACACACACACACACACACACACACACAGATACACATAAATATATAACGATTTGTTTTCACAGAATATGAATTGTGTTGTTAATGTGTGGAGGTTATGCATTGTAAGTGAACGATCAGCATAAATAATATCCATTTAATTTGAACTATTATTCATGGTATTTAAATGGAATATTTTGCCGTGACTTCATTTCATGTCATTGGAGCCCCTATGCGGTAACCACCCTGCTAGAAACACTAGCGGTGTTATTTAAGTAAACGACCCAATGGACAATGTAATCCTTGACATAGCACTGAAATGACAGGAAGGACATCGCTGGTATGTCTTTGAGCTAAAACATTGTTTACACATCGGAAGCGATAAACATAAAAGGGTGGGAAAATGAAAAGAAAAATTACAAAGCGGAACTAAATAAGAGGCGCCAAAAATATACTTTTGTCAGTCACAAAGAACAATATTTGAAAAACGCTATTTAAAATGTATCTATTATGCAATGCAGACTTAAAAATTACGAATTAAATTGAAAAAGAAGAGCGTTGCTGCAAAATACAACTGCGGGTCATAGTTAACCAATCAAAAGATTTTTCCATTTAAAAAGTATGTATTATATGAATTGCAAAGGGCAGCGATCTTTTGGAATCGTTATCACACAGGACAAAATAGCGATATTTCGTCTCTATTTACGTTCTGAGTTCAAATTCCGTCGAGGTCGACTTTGCCTTCTATCCTTTCGGGATCTATAAGTCCCAGTCAAGTACTAGGATCGATGTAATTGGCTAGTCCCCTCTTCCAATGTTTCAAGCCTTGTTCGTATGGTACACTATATATATATATATATATATATATATATATATATATATATATATATATATATATATATATATATATATATATATATATCTGTAAAAATATGTGACACTTATTCAGTAGCCATGATAAAACTCCGAGTTTCGGATGCCAGGGTGGGAGCCCACGCCAACATCTCTTCAGTTATCTGGCCAATTCCTGTGAAAAATCTGAATAAGTGTCGCATATTTTTACAGATAAATTCCTCCTTTTGCATAATATCGAGGTCTCTTTCTTTCTTTTGTTGTCCTTCCTGTCAAATATATATATATATATATATATATATATATATATATATATATATATATATATATATATATATATGTGCGCAGGAAAAAGTGAAAAAAATAAAATATATTGTTCGACGCGCTAACGATCCTGCCTGTTCACCGCCTTAATGAGTTCCTAGTTCAACAATTATTCATAATATGCTTTTAACTATAGGCACAAGGCCTATAATTTTGTTGGACGTGGTTAATCGATGACATTGCCCCCCCCCCCCCCCCCCCCCCGAATGCTTAACTGAAAGGACGAAAGGCAAAGTTGACCTTGGCAGTATTTCAATCAGAGCATTATGTGCATGAAGAAATACTTCAAAACATCTTGTTCGAATCGATCGCGATTCAGCCATCTTGTTGCCGTGTTGGCTTCAAATTTTGGTACGAGACCAGCAATGTTAAGCGGGCAGTGAGTCAGTTGCTTACGTCGACTGATAATCATTATATCGACTCCCCACGAAAGGATGAAAGGCAAAGCTGACCTGGGCGGTATTTGAGCCTCTGAATATTATGCGCCGGAGGAAATGCTGCTAAGCAAATAGAGGGCGCTGCGCTAACGATTCTGCTAACTCGCCGCCTTTGAGAGTTCTAAGACTAACTAACAATGATTATTAGGAAATATTTTTTAACAGCACACACACACACACACACACACACACACACACACACACACACACACACACACACACACACACACACACACACACACGTATATACACACATACATCATGGATAATTATGTTTTTAGCATCACCCTGTGTTTTCATTTCCTTTCTGGTTTATTTTCATCCTGCCATTTCCTTTTACTGGTTGGTCATATTTGGATGGCTAGTTATCAGACTGTCAAAAAGATGAAGTTAATGGATGCTCATAATACCTTACAATATTAATGGCCTTTGGACTGTATGTGCTTTATTAGTAGTTGTAGTAACAGCAATAGTAGTAGGTGTTCTTGTGGTAGTAGTAGTAGTAGAAGTAGTAATAGTAATAATGATAATAGTAACAGTGATGATGATGATGATGATGATGATGATGATGATGGTGGTGGTGGTGATGATGATGATGATGTTGATGGTGATGATGGTGATGGTGATGATGGTGATGATGATGATGATGATGATGATGATGATGATGATGATGATGATGATGATGATGATAACCATGTTCCTCATCATTATTGTCATAATTATCTTGGTGAGTCTATTCTTTTATTCTTTTATTCCTTTATACGTTTCAGCCGCCCCAAGGCTGTGGCCATGTTGGGCCATCCTGGCCACATCCCCCCACTTTTCAACAGAAATACTGGGGAGCGGTACTTCCCTCTCTCCACTCTCGCTTTCCTTTTTAAGTGGAACTTGACAAAGTCGATGCAGGCTTGGCCGAAGAGGAATGTATCCGTCTTCAGTCCTTTGAATCTCTTCCACCACACTACCCCCATCGCCATAGCTACCAGACAGAGCAAAACTTCCTATTTATCCCGGTTTAAAAAAAAAAAAGGCGGGGCAATCTTCACGAGAAACTCGGCTGAAAACCGGATCTCCGTCCTACACACGTCAACAGCTGTTCGACAAAGCTCCACGAGTCAATAATACCCGGACATTGGACAAGTGCATGAATGACGGTTTCGTCGCCTTGCGTACATCTCAGACAGGTCCGTCTGACAGCACTTCTGTATCTGTAGAGCTTGTCTCGAACTAGCAGATCTCCCCGGTACCATTGCTAGATTAGGGATTTTTGGAAATTATCCATGGGCTCCGACCCAAAAGTCCTCCGGAAAAAGCCAACCAATTGATCCCTCCCGTCGCCCAGAGTTTCCTCGAAGACGTTGTCGCTATCCCTTATAGAACTCCATTGTGGAACTTCCACCGATCGCATTACCTGGCTGGCAGAAGGCTGTGAGCGCTTGTTGATACTTCAGGTGTGAATCATCCTTTTTTGGTTTACACTTGATCCAGGACTGTAGCTCCATCAATGAGACGAGCTGCGAAAGATCCTGTCTGACAAACGGCGACCAGAACCGCTCACTTTTATGAAAACGCTGGAGAATTCGCAGCCTCAGCGCATGTCTGCGCATCATTAGCCACGGCATAACAAGTCCTCCACTCAGCGGCTGTTGACAACAGATGGACCGTGGGACGAGTGGAACACGTCTCTTCCACAGAGATTGGAAGTGCAGCGCTCTAGCTTGATCAGCCACGAAACAGGGCAATAATAATAATAATAATAATAATAATAATAATAATAATAATAATAATAATAATAATAATAATAATATTGATAATAATGCCCGGATGCAGTACCACGTAGTGGCTCTCGTGGCTTCTGATCTTAATTGATTGGAAGTGTTATCATGTACATTGTTTTGTCTTGGTATAAAAGATGGGTTACAGCAAATATTCTGCTTAATACCACAAATTTGCTTGTCAGTTGTTTGACCTTAACCAGTTGAGCATGTCCCTTGGTGGCTGATAATATGTGCGTCTCTGATCATGAGCAGAAGTAGTGAGGGAGCATCATAGCTATGTGTTGAGAAGAACTCTTTGGGATTTGAATAATTCACCTCTGGAAACATTGGTGTTTCATTCAACATCCTTAAACAAACCTTATTCAGGGACCTTTTGAGCGGGATGGACTACTCAACCTGAAGAAAATTCTAACTGGGCCCCACCTGTGAGGTCATGCGCTGTTTATCTTGATATGAGATCACCATGTCACGCATATATAGTTGTGATGCATGTGACTGGTGTACCCTTATCAGACAGGCAGTCATGATGGGTATATTAGGCTTCATATATTTTACCCCAGTGTCACTTTGATGACATGCGCTGCTCTCTCACTCAATGATAATAATAATAATAATAATAATAATAATAATAATAATAATAATAATAATAATAATAATAATAATAATAATAACCAGCATCATTATCGTCGTAATTACCTTAAATGAGGTTATATCTGTCTCTGGTGATGTTAATGTCGTGCTTAAACAATTTATTGCTTGGCTCTTCTTCCTGCCACTCAGACCCACCGCCACTTTCGATCATTAATCATCACTCATATCCTTTCCTCTATCACTCATACCATCACAATCCACTCTATCATTTCTATCGTTGTAGTCAGGCATTTTATTTCTTGATGAACAAAAAAAGTTACCATCATCTTTATTTTCGACTACGGCCACCGCTACCACCATCACCACCACCACCACCACCATCACCACCACCACCACCACCACCACCACCACCACCACCACCATCACCCACCCACCCACCTTATCCTAATAATTATGGAAGAAATCATCATGTTGATGTTTGTGTCCTGTTTAGTCCAGTTATGCTCGTGGTGTTGGTAGCGTCGTCTTCATATCCTTACAACCCACTCACTAAACAACAACAACAACAACAACAACAACAACAACAACAACAACAACAACAACAACAATAATAATAATAATAATAATAATTATGATAATAATGATAAGGGATATGTTATTGTAGAACTAATGAGACTTAAATGTATAGAAATAACGATTGTTACGCGGTCGGAGCAGCGATTGCGATCCGGAAGTGGTTGGCCTGTTGTGACGTGACCACTTGTAGAGAGTTTTGTTATTTATGTGTTTCATACTTGGCTGGCAAGAGTGGCTGAAGATGTTAACGTGGGTGTCGTTTGGTCCTAAGCCATCTCTGATCCAGGAGTGCTATCGTCAAACGCAGTGACACTTTGATCAAGTCGTTTTTTAAATTTTCTATTTTTAATTTTCAAGCAGTAAGCACGCATCCTCGACAGTATCATCCGTTGTATTTCTCCGTGTTCAAAACGATGGCAGGTAACTAGAAAGAAATATGGCTCCTAATTTGGGTAAGCCGAACGACCAAATAATAAATACTTCGGAGGACCAAATTGTTACATCAAGGATTTTCATCTATCTATCTATCTATCTATCTATCTATCTATCTATCTATATATCTATCTATCTATAAGGTGGTCTACACCAAAATTCGAAATCGCGATGCGGCTATATACGCTAAGGACTTACCTCCCTTTGTCAGTCATTTAGTATAGTGCTTAAGTGGCTTTGGAGTTAATTTAATTCTTATTTTTAGCATAATCGGTGCTAGTCTGCATCCTCCGGCACTTTTGTGATCTCTATTCATTTTGCTTTTAGGTTCTAATTGTTAATAAGCCACCCTTTTAATTTGTTGCTTACACTTTTACCTTTTTGAACATCAGCACATGATTTCAACGGCTTTTCTTATAAGATTGACAAAGAAAGTTGAGTTTAACCCTAGGCGTTAAGAGCCGCTGATGAAAAATAAGATGATCTACACCAAAATTCGAAATCGCGATACGGCTATATACGCTAGGGACTTACCTCCCTTTGTCAGTCATTAAGTATAATGGTTTAGTTGCATTGGAGTTAATTTAACTCTTATTTTAGCATAAACGGTGTCAGACAGCACCGTCCATCACTATCGTGACCTCTATCAATTTTGCCTTTATATATATATGTATATATATATATCACACACATATACATACATGAATGTGTGTCTGAGTGTGTGTGTGTATAGACAGACAAATAGATAGCCATACATACATACACTCACACACACACATATACAACTCATGCACACTCTCACATATTTTCACACGCGCGCACACACACACACACACAGAACTAGCAAGCTGGAAAGAAACAACGCAAAAGATATATATGTATTACCGGAAATTAAAGTCAATCTGGTAATGGCGGGAAAACAAACAAGAAAAAAAAAAAGAAACAACGACTTTGGTGTCATTAGTGTCATTATTATGCTCGTCATCGTCGTCGTCGTCGTCGTCATCGTCATCATCATCATCATCAGCAGCAGCAGCAGCAGCAATAATACCATAATCAAGAGAAACAATTGCAACGACAAGCAACAACAGCAGCGGTGACAATAGAATGGTGCATCAACTACAGAAGCAGCAAGGACGAAAATAACGACCGCGCTTTTAGCTGTAATGACGGCAGTGGCAGCAGCAGCAACAACAACAACAACAACAACAACAACAACAACAACAACAACAACAACAGCAGCAACAACAACAACAACAACAACAGCAACAACAACAACAACGATAATAATAATAATGATGAAGATGATGATAATAATAATAATAATAATAATAATAATAATAATAATAATAATAATAATAATGATAATGATAATAATAATAATAATAATAATAATAATAATAATTATAATAATAATAATGATAATAATAATAATGATAATGATAATAATAATAATAACAATAAAAAAAAATAATGATAATAATAATAATAATAATAATAATAATAATAATAATTTATACGATTTATTTTTGCTAATGACGACAGGTTTCTATTTATTTTCGCTATCATTATCGTTCACTTACTTCCACGACTTCCCCACTCCATCATTATCACAAATGCACACATACACACGCACACACTCACACAAATGCACACACATACACATGTATAAATATATATATATATATATATATATATATATATATATATATATATATATAAATATACACAGACATATTTATATAAATATATATATACACATATATACATACTTATACATATACAAACATACATACATGTGTATATGTGCTTGTCGGTATGTTTTGTGTGTGTTTGTATAACAGGTATATTTATTGCTAGATAACTTTTTAATTTTTCATGCATTAACATTTTGTAAGCATGTGAAGTGGCTGAATTATTCATTCTCCAAACAAACCTATTTTCCTATGTAATATTTAGTCATTAGTGATCCCGCCATTACTGCTACAGTAAGTACGCCACTTTAAGCTTGCTTGACGAGTTCGGAATAAGACCGAAAGAGATGCACGCTTACAAACATTTAAATGCTGCAATTTGTCAACTAGATAGAAATGCATTGCATTGTATATATCCTTTGAACTAAACAAAAACTCCTGTTATCATCTCTACCCACTAAGGTACAAGTGTTTAGGGGTACCCCAAACAGTTGGTTACCTCTTGACCCTGTAGAAATTATTATTTCATAATATAATTTGTACCTACTCTTCTAGGTATATATGTGTATATATAGAAGATAAAACTTACTTGGAAATGGATGCGTGGCGTTCGATCATATAATATCTATCTATCTATCTATCTATCTATCTATCTATCTATCTATCTATCTATATATATATATATATATATATATATATATATATATATATATATATATATATACATACTTACATATATACACATATATGGATACGTTCACTCTCTTTCTCTTTCTCCTTGACTCCCTTCCACGTTCTCGCTAGCTCTCTCTCTTTCTCTCTCGTTCTCTCTCCCACACACACACACACACACGCGCACATATATACATACACACTCTCTTTTCCCTTCATATTTTTCTCTCTAGCTCTCACTCTCTCTCTCTCTCTCTCTCCTGCTCTTCATCTTCCCCACCTTCCCCACCCAGCCCTAATAAGCCTAATCAAACATCCTTTCTATCAGTCAGACATTATATTTACACTTTCAATTACTTTACAATTTTATTTCATATTCTTTTATTTTACATTGCATTTTATAAAAAAGAAAAAGAAAATAAAATAAAACAAGACAAACGCAATACAAATTAAAACCCAATCGACGGTTCCAGAATAAATAAAACCAACAAACACTAAACCGAGTTCCCACAGAAACGGTTGAATTGTACTTTAAATGTATTTCTAAATCAGATCGTATGTTCTTTCCCAGGTCTGCTGCAAAACAAATTTATCATTAAACCAGACCAGACCAGACCAGCGCGGACGAGAGCAGAGCAGAGTAGAGCAGAGCAGAGTAGAGCAGAGCAGAATTGGCAACGTGAAATTGTATTTTACCCTGATATTCCGTCATTTGTCGGTTCCGTTAGGTTTGGTGGGTCAGTGACGAAACTATACCACCACCACCACCACCACCACCACCACCAGCATCGCCACCATTTTTTATTGTCCTCTTGGTCGTCGTTGCCGCCACCAATGTTCCCTGGCACCAAAGCTGCCACTCGTATCGCCGCCGCCACCATCACGACGACGACGACCACCACCTGTGCCTATATATATATATATATATATATATATATATATATGTGTGTGTGTGTGTGTGTGTGGTGTGTGTGTATATATATTATATATATGTTAATTCTCTAAATGAAGTATTAACAGTAACTGCACGATAAAGTGTAGTATATTGCCACTTAAGTGTGGCTGACCCCTAGGGGTGGATGTTACTGTTGCTTTTAGCCCCAGGAGGACATCTCCTCCAGCTGGCTTATCGACACACGACTGTGTCCTGTTTGCCAAGGGAGTTATCCCTCTCACCACGGCCAGCAGCACGAACGTATCCGGATTTCAGGGTTATTTCCCTTCGTCGGCGCTCGACAGCTGATGACCTTGGTGAGAGAGAAAAACCTGGCAAATCTTATATCTTCTTTTCCAGTGGCATTCTTCACTGATATTGAAAAGGTGAAAACAAGCAATGTTAATTCTCTAAATGAAGTATTAACAGTAACTGCACGATAAAGTGTAGTATATTGCCACTTAAGTGTGGCTGACCCCTAGGGGTGGATGTTACTGTTGCTTTTATCCCCAGGAGGACATCTCCTCCAGCTGGCTTATCGACACACGACTGTGTCCTGTTTGCCAAGGGAGTTATCCCTCTCACCACGGCCAGCAGCACGAACGTATCCGGATTTCAAGCAACAGTAACATCCACCCCTAGGGGTCAGCCACACTTAAGTGGCAATATACTACACTTTATCGTGCAGTTACTGTTAATACTTCATTTAGAGAATTAACATTGCTTGTTTTCACCTTTTCAATATCAGTGAAGAATGCCACTGGAAAAGAAGATATAAGATTTGCCAGGTTTTTCTCTCTCACCAAGGTCATCAGCTGTCGAGCGCCGACGAAGGGAAATAACCCTGAAATCCGGATACGTTCGTGCTGCTGGCCGTGGTGAGAGGGATAACTCCCTTGGCAAACAGGACACAGTCGTGTGTCGATAAGCCAGCTGGAGGAGATGTCCTCCTGGGGCTAAAAGCAACAGTAACATCCACCCCTAGGGGTCAGCCACACTTAAGTGGCAATATACTACACTTTATTATATATATATTAGACAGATAAATAGATAGATAGATAGATTGATACATACATGCATACATACATACATACGAGAGCTTCTTTCAGTTTCCGACAACCAAACCCACTCACAAAGATTTTGTCGGCTCGAGGCTATTGTAGAAGACACTTGCCCAAGGTGCAGCAAGTTGGGACTAATCGAAAAAGAAGAATCAGATTTAGCGATAACGCAACACGAAAAACTTTCGTTTCTCAACGAAATATGGAAACGATACCATTTCCTTGAATAGGTCCTATTCTTTGTTATTCTTTGTAGTGTGATGCCTCTAGTTTTATTGTACCAGAATATACATATATGTGTATATATATATTTTCCTCCTTCATTCCGAAAATACATTTGTTTGCGATACGAAATAGATACTATTTCTTATCTACATATTTATAATACATAGAACAAATTATTCGGTTTCCAGGCTGGATCTTAAGATTTTATAGCAGCATTAGATACGCGAATTGTTTTCATAAAGGTTTATTTCGTTGGCTTTGATTGATTTTTGAAATATGAGTGTTGAGAAAAATAGACTGGATGTACAAATAATCATAGGTTATATGAGACCGTTGCAAAGTGCCATTCCTTTACAATGATTGTTGTAGGTAACAAAGAAATGCTTGGCTTGTTTACCCGTTTCTTAATGTTCTCACAGATACAATTTCTCATTCATACTTAATCCATGTTTGCAATATTATGAAAGTTTGTATGTTACTTTATCAGAGGTTGGATTTTTCCCTCCAATCGTTGAAGAGACAAACACAGGTTTTGGGGTCGTATCCTTAGCAACAAACTCATCTGAGGTCACCTGAGATTACAGAGAGCTAGCAATTGTCGAGTGTGTGTAGGAGTCACATTAGAGGACCTATTGCTGTAGGTGTGTGTAAATGATGTGGATTATACATACATACACACATACATTCTTATATTCCAATGAAGGGGCCTTGGATCTAGGTTAGAAACGGCCCCTTTCTCTATTTGCAAGATATCTAGAAATAAAAATTAAAATAATAAAATACACAAACAGACATACATATATGCATAATTTATACTATATATACATACATATGTCCATAAATCCATGTGTGTAAATATGTGTGTGTGTGTGTGTATTCATGCATATATATGTTCATATGTACATACATACATACAGAAACGTTAGCACGCCGGGCGAAATGCTTAATGGTATTTCGTCTGCCGCTACGTTCTGAGTTCAAATTCCGCCGAGGTCGACTTTGCCTTTCATCCTTTCGGGGTCGATTAAATAAGTACCAGTTACGCACTGGGGTCGATATAATCGACTTAATCCGTTTGTCTGTCCTTGTTTGTCCCCTCTGTGTGTAGCCCCTTGTTGGTAGTAAAGAAATAATACATATATGTATGTCTGTATCTATGAACATATATATATATATATATATATATATATATATATATATATATATATATATATATATATACATAATATATATAT
>NC_142934.1:6333163-6342786 GCF_046866305.1 Octopus bimaculoides | reverse complement strand
ACTAGCACATGTCATTTTATACATTCACACATTGGTGGCAATGCCAATCCTAAGCCGTCATTCAGTTTCCTCGTAATGTAAAAACATTCCATTTGATGGTGAAATGCTATTGACCAATATGTTGATAGAACAATATGAAGTGGAGAGATACAGCGGTAGGTACAGAGAAATAGAGCGAAGAAGGAGAAAAAATTAGTATATATTTCATTCAGTGACTGCAGACGATAATATGTGTTGTTGTTGTTGTTGTTGTTGTTGATGATGTTGTTTTTGTTGTTTATACTCCGGTTGCAATAGTGGGGCAGTTTTATAAATAGATATGTCTTAGTCGTTACCGGGGTTGATATAAATCCATTTATTTATTTATTTATTTATTTGAGTGGGTAGAAAGATCGTATTAAAGCTTCTTCGCTGACTCGAGAATTGTAAAAATAAATGCTCAGGTGTCACATAGATACAGGTGGCTGTGTGATTGGGTATCATAAAAGTGTAAGATTATATGTCGGTGGTTGGTGTGTATATATAAGTGACACGCACCGGCTGGAATATGCAGGCGTGAGTATGTATGTGTGTGTGTGTCTTTAGGCGAAAGGAGTGTACATGTGTTACATTGTACCTGCAAAAGTTCTTGTAAAGATATTACATTGTACCTCGAACGTCCCTCTCTAAATAGGCTTTGTGTACTCTGGTCCTTATTACTCACATATCTGGGAGTTTTGCTTATTGAAATTTGTAACAGACCTAAATATATCTAACTTGCTGTATTTTAAAAGATGTTCTTTAGGATAACGTGAAATATTGAATTTCAGAGAGAATAAAGTAAAATACAGCTAGGAATAAAAGGTGTGTAGATTATGAATTTTGATTGAAGGGATGGGGCCTCGAAGCGAAAAGTTGCAGGGGTCCTGTAAAAGTCACGCGACGCGCCTGGGTAGACGTGAAAGATGGGTTAGTACGATAGCCTTTGAAGGCCCGCCGAAACATAAATATGCTAGACAAAAGGACATTCAATAAAACTAGTAGAGTCTAAATACGGGTGTTGTATTTGATCGAAAACCTTGATCGTAGAGTACGCCAGGGAGAGTTTATAGGTAAAGAAATCGGGTCCAGTACTTACTTTGGAAATCAGTTACATATTTACTCAGTTTCTTTTGCCGAACCGCTAGGTTACAGGAAGACAGACAAATTAATAAATTGATAATCCTTTACCCTTTTAATTGTAATGTGTATATATATATATATATATATATATATATATATATATATATATACACGACGAACTTCTTTCAGTTTCTGTCTACCAAATTAGAGATAAACAAACCTACGCCGGTTGTCAAGTGGTGGTGATGGAGTGACAAATACAAAGTTATACACACATACACAAATATATACGAGCTTTTCACGGTTTCCTTCCACCACATTCACCCTCAAAGCATTGGTCGACTCGGGGACTATAGTAGAAGACACTTGCCCAAGGTGTCACGCAGTGGGACTGAACTCGAAACCACATGGTTGCAAAACGAGATTCTTAATCGCACCGTCTAACCATGATATATTATTAAGTATTTTAGGGCGGTGAGCTAGCAGAATCGTTAGCACGCTGGCCAAAATACTTTGTGGCATTTCGACCGTTCGTACGTTCTGAGCTCAAATTCCACCGAGGTCGACTATGCCTTTGCATCCTTTCGGGGTCGATAAAATAAGTACCAGTTAAATACTGGGGTTGATGTAATCGACTAGTCCCCTACCCGCAAAATTTCAGGCCTTGTGCCTTTAGTAGAACAGATTATTAAGTATTTTCTATCATTCATCAAGCGAGCATTTTCATGTTCGACTTGCTTGAGATAGCTTCCCATATACTAAAAAAATCAGACTCCACCGTTTTAAATAATAAAGGACACATGCGATAAGTAGTCCTAGATACTCTTAAAGGTTTGTTAGGTGATTATCGATAGGGTCTTGATAAAAAGAATTTACTCAGTATAGCTTGTTGTGGAGCTAAACAACAAACATTTTCCAAATCAAGTTTGCTATTTGCACGACCAATGTTATGATATATTCTTCCTTGGAGCTGCATCACACACAATATGGATTTTGTGAACTCATTTTACAAGTATATTTCGATGCCGCATAGATTCTCGGTAAAGCTTTCATAACATGATGCGGTAATCAATCATTATTTGATCTGGTATCACATTTACGTTTAAGATCAGTGCCAGTGTTAATGTGTGCCGGCATCTGCTGACCTTTTCATATACTTTATTTCGAACTTTTTCTTCGTAACAATACATCCCGAACGTTTGTTTCAATAACTCGATGTCAAATACATTAATATTAACTGATCCGTTGCTGAAGGAATCCATGGTTAAGAGTAATATATTCAATGGTTACGCGTTCGTTATTGAATAACACATTTATTTAAAAAGAACGCTTTTAAAACATCCAAAAACAACGTTGAAATTATGATATGAGAAAGAGAAAATGTGTATGCCAGTAATGGACATATTGCGAATCACCGGAAGATAAATAGATGCAAAACAGTTCAATGCTCAACAAATTAAATTATAGTTGCTAATTTCTTCCCGCTGACGTCGGCTTGAAATTCCATCAGGATTCTCATTCATTTCGTTAAAATTAGTATTAGATGGATTTACATTCGGATTTGACTGGCGTGGCTGTGTGGTACGAAGATTGCTTCCCAACCACATGGCTCCGGGTTCAGTCCCACTGCGTGGCACTTTGGGCTAGCGTCTTCTACTATAGCCTCGGGCCGACTAAAGCCTTGTGAGTGGATTTGGTAAACGGAAACTGAAAGAAGCCCGCTTACATTTCTTTTCCTTTTTATATACCTATCCCGCGTGTATACAGAACTTTCCATTCTTCATTCTCTATTTTACTTGTTTCAATCATTTGACTGCGGCCATGCTGGAGCACTGCCTTTGTAGTCGAGCAATATATATATATATATGCACGCGCGCGTGTGTGTGTCTTTGAGCCGCTCTTAAAAAAGGAAAAAAATAAGTATTGAGGGGTGATCTGCTCGACTAAAACTTCTTCATGCTGTTGCCCCAGCATGGCTGCAGTCCAATGAAAGAAAGACAGAAATAAAATAGCCGAACTGCTAAGTAGCGGGACGTAAAGACACCAACATCGGTTATCAAATGGTGATAGGGAAAAATATAGACACGAAGACACACACACACATATACATACACACATATATACATATATATACATACACACACACACACACACACACATATATATATATATATATATATATATATATATATATATATATATATATTCTAATATTGGAGACTATAAACCCTCGACATAGACTAGCGGGATTTTCGTATGCATGCGAGAAGCCACTTTTTTCCGTCAAGGGTTTATATGTCCCAGTATTATACTATTTTCTTTAGTTAGTACACAGTGATCGCTTATAAACTTTAAGCTTATAAATGCCATTATTATTCACCGCTTCTACATCTAACGCATATATACATATCATGAAAATTGTTCGAAAACAATTGTTCGAGAACAATTATTCGAAAAACAGTTATTCAAAATAAATATAATTTGTGTACTTGATGTTTAATTTCAGCATTTTTGTTTAAATAAAATAAAGAATTTAGAATAATTAACATTTCGTATAATTGTCCTTATGAATAATAATTTTCATTCATACAATTTTCCATTCGAATAAATGTTTTTCGAATAAGTATTTTTGAATAATTGTTTTCGAACAATGTTCACATAATCCATCCATCCATCCATCCATTTCTCCCCCCCTCTCTCTCTCTCTCTCTCTCTCTCTCTTATATATATATATATATATATATATATACTTTTTGTTAGAGTCGTAAGCCGCACTCTAAATTTTCCAGATAAAAAATAGCGGCTTATACACCGGAAAATACGGTAATTGTAGAGGCAGTGACAAGCTGGCTCGCTGGTTGCTAGTGGCTGTCTGCCAGTAGGGAGGGAAAGAGTAAGGAATGCAGGGTGCTGACTAGAAAGGAAGAAATGATAAAGGTGGCTCGACATACGAATAGAACAGAGTGGTGACATTTAGTAGAGATGACCCAGAAGTTGTTCTTCTTCGATTACTATCGCAAACAGCACTAGCTTTCTTCAACTGAGTACATGTTCGTTGATTGGTTGAAATTACCCAAATGCGACAACTTAACACGAAATAATTTCTAAATTACGAAATTTTATCAAAAATGTTCAAAGTAAACCGTGTTCTGGGTGAGAAAGTCCACCAGTATACGAAGTTTCAAACTGTTCAGTTAAAAAAAATAAAATTAAAGAATCTGCAGGCTAAACTGAACGGATGCCATGAGTATATAATATATATATATATATATATATATATATATATATATATATATATATATATATATATATATGTATATATATGTATATATATATGATGAGTTTCTTTCAATTTCCGTCTGTCAAACTCACTTTGGTCGGCCCGAGGCTATTGTAGGAGACACTTGCCCAAGGTGCTTCGCAGTGGGACTGCACCTGAAACCATGTGATTGGGAAGCGAACTTGTTAGCACACAGCCAATCCCTTTTGTAAATAATACAAGAGAAACCCCGCAGGTTGTTTCGTAAGCAAGTTCCGCAATGGTTATAGCTAGAAACCTAAAAGAATAACCATAACAGCCCTAATAAAGAAACAAAAGCTCCAAGGCCTGTAACAACTGACTTTAAATGTTTCTCACTTGTTTCACATTATGTAGCAATCGAGTCAGCTTTCCTATGCAATGCCACAATGGACATTTTTCTGTTTTTCTTTCCTTTTTAAAAAAAAAAATTTTTTGTCTGGCTCGAAATACAATAACTGGGTTATTAAGCAACATTTTTGTAATTTTTTTTTTATAATGGAATGTGCCATTAATATATATTTGCTTTCATAAGGACAGATCCATTCATTATTATTAGTATATATTCTTAATTTGTAGTTGCGAAATGTGTCAAGGGGGGAGGATAGGGTTGTTGTTAAGATGACATGCCTTTTGTTCAAATGTTAGTTCTCGCGTATTCTCTCAGAGGTCTTTTACAATAGTTTGGCATAACTGACATCCATTACCACAACTAGTAATCTGCGTAATGTTGTTTGCATCCATGTTTTTACGAGGTATTTAATAAAATATTAAATGGCCTAGTGGTTACAGTGTTGCACTCACATCTGCTAGGTCGTGCGTTCGGTTCCCGGGCCGGACGTTGCGTTATGCTTCATTTCACTTCATTTCACGTTGCGCTCCAGTGTCCACTAAGCTGTAAACAGGTGTCACCGAAACATGATAAATCTTCCAGGCAGGGGGAAGTCGCCTAGCTAAAACGATGCAAAGCGCATTGTGACCAGCGGTGTATAACAATCTCCGATCGTCTGGTCGAGCATGCGATCACGTGATTTAATTAGATATATCTTGTCTCTTGAAACCTAAAAGCAAATTCTTTAGGGGTGTGAATAATATTCTTTCCAATTTTGGCACAAGGTCAGCAATTTATGGGGGCCGGGTGAGTCGATTACATCGACCCCATTGATCAACTGGTACTTTTTTTATCGACCCCGTAAGGATGAAAGGTAACGCTGACCACGGCGGAATTTGAAATCAGAATGTAAAGCCGGAAGAAATTATGCAAAGCATAGTATCCGGCGTGCTGACGATTCAGGCAGGTCGTCTCCTTAAAGAGTGTAAATAATGTTGCTTTCAAATTTTTGCACAAGGCCAGCAATTTTGGGGATGGGTAGATCGATTACATCGAATCAGTGCTCAACTGGTGCTTATTTTATCGATCACGAAAGGATGAAAGGTAAAGTCGACCTCGGCAGAATTTGATCTCAGAAGTAAAGACAATCGAAATACCGCTAAGAATTTCGCCCGGCGTGCTAACGTTTCTTATTTCTTTACTGCCCACAAGGGGCTAAACATAGAGAGAGCAAACAAGAACAGACAAAGGGATTAAGTCGATTACATCGACCCTAGTGCGTAACTGGTACTTTATTTATCAACTCTGGAAGGATGAAAAGCAAAGTCGACCACGCGGAATTTGAATTCAGAACGTAACGGCAGACGAAATACCACTTAGCATTTTGCCCGGCGTGCTAACGTTTCTTATTTCTTTATTGCCCACAAGGGGTAAATAAACATCTTTAAAGTGAAACAACGCATTGGTAGGTAAACAAAGGTATCAACAACTAGAAGAAATGGAAGGAAACATCACCTTTCAAGTAACTCAGAATCGGTAAAGGTAAGCTTGCCGAAGTTTAATGCAGTTTAAATATGGAGAGTAAGATTTTTGGTATTGGATATTCATCGCGTAGAGTGTTCAATTTAATCACCGTTGCAGGTGGACAGTCGAAATAAATAAACAAAATCCTTTCACTTTTATAAAAACATTAAAAAAGCATGGAAGACACTACATACAAAACGACTGTGTCCATTTAGGTCCATTTATGAAGGAAATCTGGGGAAAATGTTTAGTGCATGCCCATCCTTGGGACATAAGTAATGTGTGAGTAAAGTTTGGTGATAATCGGTTGAGAATTGTGGAAATGTATGCGTTGAGTGTTCCTAGTCAATTTAATCATCGTTGCTGGTGGAGAATGGAAATAAATAGACAAAATCCGTTCAGTTTTATAAAAAGATTAAAAAAGTATGGAAGACCCTACAGATTATAAAACAGCTGATTAATGCAAATGAATAGGAATCATTTATTGTTGGTTTCCCATCACTCTAGAAGCCTCAATATCAATGTTTTAAAATATAAGTAGCCTAGGTTCAGGTCTGGGATATGAGGCAGCTGTGTATAAAATTTTAAAGAAATCGGATGAAAAATGTAGAAGTTATTGAAGTACATTAAATAACCTGAGGCTATAGTAGAAAACACTCGCCCAGGGTGTCACGCAGAAGGACTGAACCCGGAACCATGTGATTGGTAAGCAAGCTACTTACCACACAGCCACTCCTGCGCCTATGTGTACAAAACAATATTGATGTATCTGTGAACATAGAAGGCAAAAATCAGGCGGCATTCATGTGGATGCATGTGTCAAAATGACATTAAAAAATGGCTGCTATGTTGTCAAACAGCGCTGAGAAATACTTCATTAGCTCTTTCACAGACGGGCGAAATATCTCGAAACTTACGCACGAATTTCGGGAATGTATTCGCTCTTCCCTACTCTGGTATGAATGTTATGGGTTTCACAATCCTTGCTTACGTTTAACCAAATAGATTTCGTAGTTATATTACAATAAAGGAATTTCTGAGCAATCAAACAGGTAGGACGACATTTTTTTTCTACTTAGTTAAAAAAAAACCAATCCCCAAATAAACCAAAAACAAAAGCAAAAAATACTATTGAGCAAAGTGACTTAAAATAGAAAAATAATATGATAAAAAATCGCTACGTCATGGTAAACAGAAATAACAAGTTTCATCATTACACCTTAGTAAGTATTTGCATTACCTCCTCGATATGATCTCATTTAGAAAACTTGGTTTATGCCCGGTTTTTATATTTCACGTGAACTACGACGACTACACAAATTCATTTACATCAAATATTTACGCAGTCATATAACAAGTATACTTCCGTACGAGTGTGTGTATGTGTGTGTGTGATACATACTTATATTTATATATGTATATATATATATATATATATATATATATATATATATATATATATATATATATATATATATATATATATATATATATATATATATATATATAAATATATATATATATAAATATATATATATATAAATATATATATATATATATATATATATATATGTATATATATATATATATATATATATATATATATATATATATATATATATATATATATATATGTATATATATATATATATATATATATATATATATATATATATATATATATATGTATATATATATATATATATATACACACACACACATTACCTTAGCTGTTAACTGTTCACCCCCTCACTATATCTACATCTGTCTATCATTCTTATTTCTTTACTGCCCACAGTAAAGTATCTGTCTGTCTGGCTGTCTGTCTGTCTATCTATCCATTTATCTATCTATCTATCTATCTATCTATCTATCTATATTTTCCCTTCTGATAATCTTTGACTACCTGTCTGTCGCTATTTCCTCTTGCCCTTCCTCTCTTCCCCCCCTCTCTCCACTGTATATATATATATATATATATATATATATACACACACACACACACACACACATGCATAAGCACAGATATATTTATGTGTAATGTGTGTTTGTGAGTATATGTTTGTATGAATGTGTGTATATGTGCGTGTGTATATGTATATGGGTCTTTGTATGTATATATGTATGTGTGTATGTATGTCAAATTCTCGATGTTGTTCATCACGAATTTCCGTTTGGTTTGCCCTTATGCATCAGGAATGCTTCTATATTCTTTATTATTATTATTATTATTATTATCTATTATTATTTGTATTTTTGTAAATATTGACTTGTATGGTTCGACATATTATTTACATCAAATATTTATGTTGTCATATATCAAATACACCATGGGTGTGCGCTCATGTATACATGTATTTGTTTTTCTTTCTATCTCTCTATCTCTCTTTCTCTCCCTCTCTCTCTCTCTCTCTCTCTCTCTCTCTCTCCATCCCTTACATATGTGCATTCATACATAGATAGATGAAGAGAGAGAGAGAGAGAGAAAGAAAGAGATAAGCCTATCGACATATAGGTATGTATATACACATATATATATACATATATGTATAAATATAATATAGATAATATATAATATATAATATACAATATATATGTATATATATATATATATATATATATATATATATATATATATATATATATATATATATATATATATATATATACATATACATAATATACATATGTATATACATATGTGTGTGTGTGTGTCTGTGTGTGTGTGTGTATATACATATGTGTCTGTGTGTGTATTTATAAATAGAGATAGATAGATAGATAGATAGATAGATAGATAGATAGATAGATAGATAGATAGATAGATAGATAGTTACCGGAATTTTTAACCAGAGCAGGATGGGCTAAAAGTTTGCAACTCGATGCCTCTCGTGGTCATCCCTCCCCTAAATATATTTAAATTCTTCGCAGTTGACAGGTCATCTTGAGGATGGTGTCGGATATTTCAATAATGAGAAAATAGTCAACTCATACTTCCGGTATTGAGACTTTTACCGGAATCTAGCACATAGTTTTGCGGTATTTTGAATACCGAGTTCAAGCTATATACATACACACACACACACACACACACACACACACACACACACACACACACACACACACACACACACACACACACACACACACACACATATATATATGAACTTAAAACTTCTTAATGTAAATAGAATCAGCTCACCTGTCAATAAAGTGTAATTACTTCCCCTTAGATTTATTTACCTACTGATTTATTTACAAAACAACTTTTCTGGTACTCACATGGACTAAAGCCTTCGTAAGATATCATGAAATTGTAATATTTTCATTAATTTCTTAGTGATGATTAGCAACAGCGAAACCGGTTGA
>NC_142934.1:6303163-6328163 GCF_046866305.1 Octopus bimaculoides | reverse complement strand
GTGAACGAGACGGTCTGATGTTACTGCCCTCATCTGTTTTTCCTACCGCGAGGTAGGCTCATCCGGAACTCTTGCCAGGAGGAGATTCAGTTTTGCTTTGAAGACATCCGTATCTACCCATTGTAGGTCCCTCAGGCTTCTTTTGGGAGGATATTGAGGAACTGTGGGTTCCTGAGACCCGCACATACGTACATACATACAAACATACCTACCTACCTACCTACCTACCTACCTACCTACCTACCTACCTACATACATACATACATGCATGCATACATACATACATACATACATACATACATACATACATACGACCCATTAATTTCTGAACAAGCAAATTTATGCTGAAAATATTTTCTGCCGTGACCACTCCGTCAATTATTCAGACACAATCTCTGATGTAGGATTGCATTATTCAATGTACGCTTTCTTCTATGAGACGACAGAATGACCTGGGAGAGCTTTCGTCTGTATTCTAACAGATTAAGTAGCATCATTGCGTCAATGTTTCTCCGACGGTTTCTTGTTCTGTTTTCTTAGTTGTATCATGTTTCGGCCACTTAGGAAAAGAAAAAAAAATCATTATATATATTATGTCTGAATGATATATGTTGGATATGTATGTACTCCAAGAGATGTAGAACTATATACATACACATATAATTTCTAAAAACACATGAACGAAACTGGCAAATACAAACATATACGTTCAATACATACATACGTAAACTGCTATTAATAACGAGGTACTTTCAAACGATAGCTTCCGTTTATTTCAATTTCAAAACTCCAAACATTTGCTGTTCCTGTCGTTAATTAATCCATTCCTAACGTCTGTCTGTCTATCTATCTATCTATCTATCTATCTATCTGTCTGTTTGTCTGTCTGTCTGTCTGTCTCTCTTTCCATCTCTATCCCCGTCCCCTTCTCTTTCTATATATAAAGATATAGACAGATAGCTACAGACACACACACACACACACATATTTATACATACATACATACATACATACATACATATATATATATATATATATATATATATATATATATATATATATATATATATATATACATATATGTTTATGTGTCTGTGTTTGTCTCCTCCAACATCGCTTGACAACCGATGCTGGTGTGTTTACGTCCCCGTAACTTAGCGGTGGAATAAGTACTAGGCTTACAAAGAATAAGTCGTGAGGTCGATTTGCTCGACTAAAGGAAGGCGGTGCTCCAGCATGGCTGCAGTCAAATGACTGAAACAAATAAAAGAAAAAAAAATGTATATATATATATATATATATATATATATATAATACCTGTGCATAATACCTGTGTATAATAGCTGTGTATATACATCTGTCAATCACACTTTGTCCATTCCATTTCCTACTTCCCCTCTTCGTCATTTTTTAAACCTCTTCCTTTTCCTTCTCTCTTTGTTCTCAACTAATTTTCTTTGGACAATTGAAAAGAAACAAACCCACAAAACAGTTAGATGTTGAAAGAACTTGATGCCTCTTCAGTCTTTTGAGTTGGTAAAGCCATACGCGCGCGTGCGCGCACAGGCGCACACGCATACACATACACACACACACACACACGCACACACAACACAGATACTCAGGCACACACTCACATACAACGTAAGCACGCACACAAGCATACTTACACATACACGCGCACCAAACAAAAAAAACATGCAGATACAAACACACACATGTATATTCATATATATATATATATATATATATATATATATATATATATATATATATATATATATATATATACGTATATATATATATATATATATATATATATATATATATATATATATATATATATATATATATATATATATATATATATACACATATATATATATATATATATATATATATATATATATATATATACATACATACATACATATATATATATATATATATATATATATATATATATATATATATATATATATATATATATATATATATATATACACACACACACATATATATATCTATATCTATATATATATATATATATATATATATATATATATACACACACATATATATATAGACATACAAACAGATTACGCACATACACTCGCCACACACACACGCACACTCATAGACCCATATACACACAAACTTGACGTCTTCGTAAACCTTTTCAGTTTGTTTAAAATACAATAAATAAACAAACAAACAAATGAACGAGCAAACAAAATAGATAAACAAATAGACAAACAAACAAACAAACAAACAAACAAACAAACAAACAAACAAACCAACAACCAAAATGCAATACAATACAATACAATACAATAGACCAATGGCAACAAACAGAAGAGAGAAAAAATGTCCTAAAAGAATGCTAAACCAGGAAATTAGCAATGGCGGATGCACTGAGTAACAGAAAACTTACCTGTTATTAGTGAGTCTAGCAATGTATATATCGCTGTTGTTGCAGTCATTGTTGTTGTTGTTGTTGTTGGTGGTGGTGGTGACGTCATTATTGATGCTTATTCTGTGTTTGTTGTCAATGTTGTTGTTGTTGGTTTTAGTTCGTGAGACGTAATTATTTAATCGTAGCCTTCAACGTAGACCGAGTAAAAAAAAAAAAAAAGAAAAAAAAAGAAAAAGAGTGGGTTAGTGTGGTAGTGGTGTTGCTGTTGTTGTTGGTGGTGGTGTTGGTGTAGTTTGTATTGGTGTTAGTGGTGACGCTGTTGAAAGTGAAAATAAATCACTGTTATTGTTGTCGTAGATGCAACATGGCCAAATGGTTAAGAAGTCTGCTTGGAGCCCTAGCAGTCGTAGGTTCGATTCCGCTGCTCGGCATCTTGTGCCTGTACCTTCAGTTGAGTATCTAGAATAAGGGAGGGGTGGGCATTGGTAAATGCACATTTCTACCTTCATTGCTGCTGAACCATTTCCTATTTATTGCCCAGCCTTGTTTAGGAGGGAAAGTTATAAATTACCATGGGGCAATACGATACACAAAAGAGATTTGTGGTAAAACTTAATCCTAAACATACCTGCAATACGATAAATGGATAGTCTTGATATATCGGTTTCAAATTTTGGCACAGCGCCAGCAAGTTCAGGAGAGAGGATAAGTCGATCACATCGACGCCAGTGCTCAACTGGAACTTATTTTATCGATGCTGAAAAGGATGAAAAGCAGAGTCGACCTCGGTGGAATTTGAACTCAGAACATGAAGACGGACAAGATGCTGCTAAGCATTTTGTCCGGCGTGCTAACGATTCTGCCATAGCGCCGCTTTATAGTCTTGCTATATTTATGACTCATAGCCCCATATTTACTCTGTATATATATTATACGCTATATCTTTAACGTTACGTAGGAATTCACGTATTAGGTGTCACCAATTGAACATTATTTTTCTCTTAGTACAAGTTTATACACCCATTCACCCACATAAACAGGCGTACACGTCTTACTATATACACATGCGTTCTGATCGGTGACTCATCTCTCTCTCTCTCTCTCTCTCTCTCTCTCTCTCTCTCTCTATATATATATATATATATATATATATATATATATATATATATATATATATATATATATATATATATATATATGCATCTATATAACAAAAGTTGTGTGAGTGTTAGAATTCTATATTTGTGAGATGAGAAATTTATATATTTTTATTGGTCGAATTGGTCTTCTTCATCTTGATTGTTGCTCTCACTACAACTGAAGCAAGAAATGTCACGAAAAGCAGTGAGCAGAATGGGAACAGTGTAACCCCCATGGTTCAAATAAAGGGGTAGGTTCGAACTGCCTATACAACATCCCGGGATTCAACGCAAGACACCTGAAAAAAGGCTCTAGTGTATAACAGTCGAAACGTGGTGAAAGCAACAATCGGGATGAAGACACCCATCCGATTAATATAAACGGTATATATAATGAGAGAGTGTTTATAAAATATTTATTTATACAACCCTACGTCCGTTTCACTAACAATGATTATTAGTTATATTTAATAATCAAAATGCTTTGCCAGATGTGTATTACATGGTGGTAAGAGACTTCACTGGGCTTAGGTCTTCGTTTTGTAACCACCATTACAGTAAAGTGAGCGTTCTGTTTCATTCGGATATTATTATCAGTTGAATGAACATAAAACTAGTGGCCGGCACCAGTGTTCCGTAAAATTCTCTTGCCTTTCATCCTTTCGAAATCGATGAAAATAAGGACTAGTTGAGCACTGGGGTTGATCTAATTGACTGGTCCTGCTACCAAAATTTCAGGCCTTGTGCCTATAGTACAAATGACTACTACTACTACTACTACTACTACTACTACTACTACTACTACTACTACTACTGCTGCTGCTGCTGCTGCTATTACTACTACTACTACTACTACTACTACTACTACTACTACTACTACTACTACTACTGCTGCTGCTGCTTCTGTAGCGTCTGCCACCGCCGCCGCCGCCGCCGCCACCACCACCACCACCACCACCACCATCACCACCACCAGCAGCAACAGCAGCAGCAGCAGCAGCACCACCACCACCACCACCACCATCATAGCTTAAAAATTTGATCACCCCATTGTCTTTAAGGCAGCGTGTTACCATTAAGTATAAATATATAACTAATTATCTCTCACAGCTCTCTTAGCGTAGCTTCACCCTTGAGCCAGTCTGTTGCCAAACAGTTCTAGTTTGAAATCAATTTTTAGCAATATTGAAATTTTTCTTTGTATTTATAAAGAAACACGCATATATAATAATTACTTGTACAATTTATTCAGAACATGAAATTTAATAGGTAGCGCTGTAGTACCGATTTTTGATATAATCACCAACAAATGA
The DNA here is from genome assembly GCF_046866305.1 of Octopus bimaculoides. Lineage (NCBI taxonomy): Eukaryota > Metazoa > Mollusca > Cephalopoda > Octopoda > Octopodidae > Octopus > Octopus bimaculoides. The sequence goes on along the minus strand of NC_142934.1, from coordinate 6,323,295 downwards.
CTAATGATGTTATAAATTTCAATTGAAAATACAACTTCGTGGAATTTCACGTGACAGGCTCATTTTCAACATCGTTTTAGTAAAGTGCATGGGTCAGGTACTGCATGGGGTTATTTAATTCCGTAATAATTGTAGCACCACCGAGGTTCACTTTTTCCAAATTTATTCTTTTATTATGCAATAGAAAACAAAGACTAAAAGCAGATCGGTTTTAATTTAATTTACCTGTAAATTGTACAGATTCGCCAATTATATCGAAAATATAATTTTTTGAAGCAAAATAAGAAAAGTAATGAAATGAAAATTGAAAAATTTCGTAAATGTCCCAATGATAATGATGATGATGATAATAATAATAATAATAATAATAATAATAATAATAATAATAATAATAATAATAATAATAATTATAATAAAAAATTTTTTTTTTTAAATACGAAGATCTGGACGTGCAAAACAATTTGACAACAGAAATAAACGAACCGGTACCCTACGAAAACGATGACCGTCAAAATAAAGGACCGGACGTTGTTCCTCATGTCCCGCAAACAAAACCAAAACGGCATAAATGGACACGTGAGGAATACATTTCGATACTATACGCCTATTTCACAGCAGTCCTCTACCCAAAAAACGAAAACGCAACAACACATACATATAAGATATGGAAACACCAGGACTTACAAATATATATAACATACAAAAAATTGCACTACTGGGTACTGCACACATTCTACGCAAAACACTTTCAATACAGTAAACATAAGAGCACCACAGCAACCCACAGCACATACCCAAGGCGCACAGAGCTGCGCTCGGTAGTGAAGTGAAAGCACGTTATAAAAATAAAACTACTGAATAATAATAATAATAATAATAATAATAATAATAATAATAATAATAATAATAATAATAATAATAATAATAATAATGATAATAATAATAATAATAATAATAATAATAATAATAATAATAATAATAATAATAATAATAAAATGCAAGACGAAGGGCGCGATTCAATTGTAATAGATATTTTTTTAGTTGAACGATATTTCAACAGTAAGTCTGTCTTTGTCAAGTTCAAAATAAGAGGTGATAATAATTCAAAATTATAGAAATTTAAAGTATGAACGAGAGCAACTAGCGTTCACACATTGATAGAATGACATCATCAATCTTTAAGTTTCAATTTTATAACAGGCGAAAAGAAAAAGAGACAGAAAAAAGAAGACAGAAAAAATGGAAAGAAAAAAAGAAAAGGAAAAAGAATATTTAATCAAGCAGTTTTATATAAATTTGATATTCTGTCATTTTATTCATTCCTCCAGGGCGTGATGTTAATAACCCGCAAACATATTTCTCCTCATACATTCTGAGAAGTGAAAGTGAAGCAGATACAGAATATTTTCTGAGAATATGCACTTTCAAATCTTTTTCAAAATTGCAGCCGTTTGAAACGAAATGTTCGGCAAATTCAGTCGAATTACTGTTAATGTGCCTGATGTCGAATCTGTGCCCATTAAACCTTTTGTTTAATTGTTCTGTTGTACAACCAACATAAATCAAGTTGCGTTTCGTGCATTCTGCAGCGTACAACAAATGGGAATCTCTACATGTCCTACCTTCTGCATAAATCATAACATTTCTATATTCGGAATACTTTTGATTTTGTGTCTAAAATCAACAACTTTTTTAAGCACCGAGGCCGTGTCGAGAACTGTTTTTCTTTTTTTTTTTTGGTAATCAAAGATGTTTCTTCCTTATATCCCAATATTGACCGCGATGAAGGGGTAGAAGCATGCACGGATGCCTTCGAAAAGCGGTCAAACAAAAGTATCCCATCAAATTTTTTTTGTAGATTATTGAGGTTTGTGTTACAAAGTAACACAATAAAGTGTCATGCCTGTTTACCTTTGTGAAGAGTTGCGTCTATCCTTTTTATAATAATAATAATAATAATAATAATAATAATAATAATAATAATAATAATAATAATAATAATAATAACAACAGCAACATAGCAGCAATGGTCAAATAGACAAATTTTTTAGTTGGCACTCCGTCGCTTACGACGTCGAGTGTTCCAGTTGATCCGATCAACGAAACAGCCTGCTTGGGAAATTAACGTGCAAGTGGCTGAGCACTCCACAGACACGTGTACCCTTAACGTAGTTCTCGGGGATATTCAGCGTGACACAGTGTGACAAGGCTGACCCTTTGAATTACAGGCACAACAGAAACAGGAAGTAAGAGTGAGAGAAAGTTGTGGTGAAAGAGTACAGCAGGGTTCGCCACCATCCCCTGCCGGAGCCTCGTGGAGCTTTTAGGTGTTTTCGCTCAATAAACACTCACAACGCTCGGTCTGGGAATCGAAACCGCGATCCTATGACCGCGAGTCCACTGCCCTAACCACTGGGCCATTGCGCCTCCACCAAATAGACAAAAAACAAGATGGAAACTGAATTACAAAAGCTACCGAAGAAGAAATAAAGAGAAAAATCGCTTCATGACCAATCCCCCGCGATGCTTGACAGAGAGGAAGTGAGCCGAAGTAAAAACCAGCGATGGCTCAAAAGCTCTGGGCTAAAAGTTCGCCTTCTCTTGCTGTTTACTGACAACGTGAATGCAATCGATGGTAGAGAATCGTGTCTGAAGCCAGGTTTTTGGGGGTGGGGGCTGGGTGGTGGCTGGGTGGGGGTGGGGGGTTTTGATAGTGGTCTAAGGTGCTGAGCATCCTTCTAAGCAGAATGGAGAACATAAAGTTGGAAAGAGCTAGACTAATCAAACGCCCAAACAAGCCAAACTCTGAGATGCCACTGGCAAAGGCGGCACAAGTCCAGCTGCTACTTAGCAACAAGTTTCAAGCCTTAGAATGACATCACACAGACAATGACCTCGGCTCCTTTTCAGAGAAAATCACCACCACTATGATGGATATAGCTGTAATGGCGGCCGGGCGAAATAAACCACCCAAAATGGACAATTTTTTTGCAGAAACAGTCAAGCACATGTATACGTACACACACTCAGACTCACACTCAGACTCACACTCACATATATATATATGTATGCATGTATGTATGTTTATGTATATATATCCCCAGTATTTCACGTTTCAGCTGTTTGAATGAGACCATCAAAACACATGCACCACAACGCGCTCTTAGGATTAAACGTCATGAATGGGCGTGTTGGAAACTCTTTAAATAACATATTGAAAAGCTGAATGCTACACACCCATCAAGCCACGAACACACACACGTGTGACAGATAGATAATTATGTGCATGCATGCATCTATCTATCTATCTATCTATCTATCTATCTATCTATCTATCTATCTATCTATCTGTCAGTCTGTCTGTCTATCTATCTATCTATCTATCTATCTATCTATCTATCTATCTATCTATCTATCTATCTATCTGTCTGTCTGTCTGTTTGCCTATCTATGTATGTAAGTATGTATGTATCTGTCTGTCTGTCTGTTTGTCTATCTATCTTTCGATCTATCTATATAAACATTTGTGCCTATATATACATGTATGTATATATATGAGCGTGTGTGTATGTGTGTATCATACAGAAATATATGTGTGCATGCTCGTGCGTGTCTATGTGTCTCCGTATTTATATTTACACCGCTATAATAAGAATCGATGCTTATTTTATGTCATTCATGCCGATCAAAATTAATCATCAAATTCATCACAGCATAATAATTCAATCTTCAGATTCTTTGAATTTACAAACTGTTTTTTTTTCTTTTCCTTCTGCTTTTGATGCATAAGTTCTCATTGGTATTTTCTTCTAGAAGAGATCAATGTCCTTAACATTAAATATTGGTACTTCAAGAACAGAAATCTATTATTTTTTTGGCTAATTTTGATGCAAATTCTTGTGAAGTTTTCTTGTCATTTGATCAACTTCCTCCATGCAATCTACTCTCATGCATAAAACTACGGTATATATATATATATATAAAAAAAACATGCTCAAGCTTTCTCTTGTTAACTGAAAATCTAGGATGCAATCAATTAGATGTTAGGTACGCAAGTAGATTTGCTCAAAGACGCTTACTGCTTTTTATTGTATATCAAACATGTCTATAAGAAGCTCCTTCGAGGTATTATCTTTTACGGATGTACTTTAAACGTATTGCAGATTCTGCGATAATGCCATACCAGAATGATAAGCTAACTATGATTAGATACTAGTGGCAGACAAGACAACTAGGGCGATAACTAACAATGGTCGTCTGTGAATAGAATGTCCCATACAAGAAACACAAGGTGCATTCGAGAAGATTTCAGACTTTACTAATTTCAACGACATATAAGATTCTATTCTTCTTCAAAGTAACATTCTCCCACTTCAGTGTACTTGCTATCGGGCTCCAGCCTCGTCGTGGAGGCCTAATGGAAGTCCTCCAAAATGAAGGTGTCCAAGAACCCTGCCAACAGCTTCCTTCATATTTGAAACGATAGCCACCTGAAGTTGTCTATATATATATATATATATATATATATATATACGTATGTATACAAGCATGTATGTATGTGTGTTACTGTTTATACAGACGTACACAATGACATACAATCAGCCGTTAGAGAATGTATGTCATACAAATGAATTGCTTACGTAGAAACCTTGGAGAAGTTTAATATTCATTACACACACACACACGTGCGTGTGTGTGTGTGCCTGCGCGCGCACGTGTGTGTATGATCGTGTGTGTGTGTGTGTGTGTGTGTGTGTGTGTATGTATGCATATGCAGCCGACTGGTTTGACCTACATTCACATTCATTTATTTCGTGAAAGAAACAATGAAGAGATGCCCAACATTTTTAATAAGTTCAACGATTTCAATCTACTTATTCAAGTTTCATTGCTGACGAGAGTTTTCAACTAAGAAAACTATGGTATTTACTTACATTAGCAGTCATATGTTGTCTGACGCACGTCCTACTGTCTCCATAATATGTTTGTCGCATTATTTTCTTATTCCTACCTCTGAAACAACTAACTTTACTCAACAAAGTTACCTATTGACCTCCATATTACCTAGCTTTCTACGCGCGCACATTAACATCCCCTCCCACCATTCAAAGACACATCATATATATGGTGCAGGTATGATTTTGTTGTTAAGAAGCTTGTTTTGCAGCAGCCACGTGATTGCAGGTTCAGTCCTACTGCACGGCATCTTGTAAAAGTGTTTTTAACGATAAACCCATGCATGCCAAATGTTTGTGCCGGAAACTACATGGGAGTCTGCTGCGTATATATATATATATATATATATATATATATATATATATATATATATATATATATATATATATATATATATGTACCTGACTTAGCAGAAAAGCTCTGGTGTCGATTCGCTCGTCAAAAAATTCATCAAAGCGCTACTCCAGTATGGCAGCAGTCTGAGACTGGAGCAATTTGTTTTAAAAAATGGTTTATTCTTTATGGCCGCAGTCAAATGACTGAAACAAGTAAAAGAGTAAAAGAGTATATATATACCCGGCAGTGGCGTTATGTCCTTGATCAAGACACTTTATTTCACGTTGCTCCAGTCCACTCAACTGACAAAAATGAGTTGTGCATGTTTTTCAAAGGGGTCAGCCTTATCACATCCGTTTACACCCTGAATCTCCCTGAGAGCTACGTTAAGGGTACGCATGTCCCTGGAGTGCGCAATCACTCACATGTTCACTTCACGATCGAATCACAGGAATCCTTGCCGTCGTAACCGATTGGTTAACAAAGTTGTTTGTTTTGGTTATCTAAAATGTCCAAAATACGTTATTGATAAAAAAAAAAAAATGATTAAGAATTTCGTTTACGAACCTAAATTTGTTTTTCTTCAAAATTGAAATAATTATTTAGTTTCTGATCAGAAATGCATAGATACCGAATTTTATACACTTCTATGCATATATAAATAACGTTGATTATTACATTATTAAGTTCTAGGTCGGGGGTGAGGGGAACCTTATTATTATTATTATTATTATTATGTCTAAGTGCATTTGAACCAACGAGGGTCTTTAATTTTACAAGAGTCTTTAATTTTACAAATTCATAAATATGCACACGACCACACTGAATAACTAATTAAAATGTCACAATACATTAATTAACCGGATAGTTATCATACTTTAATTACCGGACAACCAAAGACGCCACTAAGTATAATGTGTCTGAAACCTTTTACTTCGCAAATTAATCAGATGGTTGGTTATCTTTGCTTTTGGAAGCAGTGATTCTTTGTTGATTTGTAATATAATCATTGATTTCAAATTTTGGCTCACGTCAGCAACTTTGTGGGAGGAGTTAAGTCGATTATATCGATCTCAGTATTTAATTGGTCATTGTTTTATCGATCACGAGAGGATGAAAGGCAAAGGTGATCTCGGCGGAATTTGAACTCGGAGCGTAAAGACAGACGAAATACCACCAAGTATTTAGCCTGGCGTGCTAACGTTTCTGCCAGCTCGCTGCCTTCTTTTTAATATTCTTTTCTACTCGAGGCACTAGGCCTGAAATTTTGGGGAAGTGGGGCCAGTTGATTAGATCGACCCAGCACGCAACTGGTACTTACTTTATCGACCCTGAAAGGATAAAAGTCAAAGTCGATCTCGGCGGAATTTGAACTCAGAACGTAAAGACAGACGAAATGCCGTTGAGAATTTTGCCCGGCGTGCTGACCATTCTGCCACTTCCCCGCCTTCGTTTGTAATATAATTATTAATATCATAAAATCTAGCATGCAAGATTTTCAGACAAAAATGAACTAAGAGATCTCAAATTGGCCAGTGGGAAGTGTCTGAATCACATATAAATACAGGTATATCAAATACCACACAACATAAATTCTTGATTTATTTAATGTATCTCCGACTCTTGAAGATGTATCATAATTGCTAAATAGCAATTAAGACCAGTTCCCCCTGAGAAGGGGAGATAATTTCGAAGCCAAGAATTCTCCAAAACTGGTTTTAAAAATGTTTGTATAAAGAAAGTGTTCCCTTAGATTTTTATCTTCTTTTCTAATCTTTTTTTACTTCTTTTTGTCATTGGGCTGCGGCCATGCTGGAACATCGGCTTGAAAGGTTTCGTGTGATAAATTGACCCCAAAACTTATTTTTGGGGGAGGGGTCAAGTCGATTAGTTTACTATCGCTCACTTTTACCGAATTGATAATTTACGAGGACGTAAACAGAACAACATCGGTTGTGAAGCGGTGGTGGTGAACAAATATGAAGACACACACGTACACACACATATACGAGGGGCTTCCGCACAGTTTCCGCCTAACATATTTACTCATAAAGCATTTTTCGGTCTGGAGCTATAGTGGAAGACACTTGCGCAAGATTCCATATAGTGGGACTGAACTCGAGACGGCATAGTTGAAATCTTAGCTTCCTTACCACACGGCCATACCTGCTTCAAGGGATAAAAACTGTAATGTAATTTTTAGCACCAATCTTTTCAAAATGAATGTCTTCCATAGGAGTTATAAAATACCCATCCCGTTAAACTATTAAATTTGGATATCAAAATATTATCGCATTGTAAAAGAATAAGGAATTAATCCAAGTTGCTAGAATTAGGGGCTTTTTCTGGCATTCGGTCAAAAGTAGTTCTGCATAATCTTTGTCGAGCCTCATGGTTTTGGAAATACAGTAAAATATGTTTTGAAATTGATCCAAATGGTAGAAACAGTTTGTAAGATATTCCGCTATCGATTCTCTCTTCTCTTCTTTCGCTGTTAAATGTAACATCTAGTGTTTAATCAACCACGATATGAACAGTAGCAGCATTGAATCCAAAGTTACTGAATAAAATATAAAGTTTGATGCTACTTGACTCGTGCATACTCAAATGTTTCGCCATGAATTTAATACATTTAAAACTAATGTTCTCATACAATTTGAGCTTCTCAAGAGTTAGAATTCGTACAACATCAACTACACACTCTTTATAAAATTACTTTCAATGTGTGGTGTCGTTTTATTTTTAGCTCGTACATTTCATAACTTGCTTGACTCAGGGAAGTAGTTACGCTAATGTATTTTGAAATAAGATTGCTGTTCGTATAAAGATATTTTTTTTAAATGTTAGTTTGTCTAAAGGCAGAATCCATTTTAGTTTTCATATTCTTTATGCACGGACAAATACTAACGTTCATCACTACTTTTTATAAATTGCAAGCATTTTTTTTTTCTAAGACACAAAGTTGCCAATTTTCTTCAATGGAAAAATATCTAACCGTTTTTCAATGCACAATGAACTTTTGCCGGCATTTCTTTTCCTTTTATCAGTTGCAGACATTAAAGAAGCTGTTACTATTATGCACTTTACAATACTGATTTAACATTTTTAATAAAAATAAATAAGCAAACGAACCGTAAATGTTGTCAGCGTCCAAAAGTTTTACAATCGACATCATCGTTGTCAAACTGAAATTTGCAGTTTCTTCTCAATTAGATGAGCAGACGTACACGATATCACTTGACAACCGATGCTGGTGAGTTTGCGCCCCCTTAACTTGGCGGTTCTGGAAAAGAGACGATAGAATAAGTACTAGGCTTACAAAGAATAAGTCCTGAGGTCGATTTGCTCGACTAAAGGCGGTGCTCCATCATGGTCACAATCAAATGACTGAAACAAGTAAAAGAGTAAAAGAGTATATAATATACATACACAAACACACACACTAATATATATATATATACACGCACGCACGTATACATCGTATATATACACACACACATGTGTATGCATAATTGAACGTATGTATATTTATATATATTGATACATGTTAAATGCATACATGCATACATACATACAGACACTCACGCACACACACAGACACACACACAAACACATACACGCGTGTGTATATGTGTGAGTGTGCACATGCTCGTGTATGTATGCGTATATCTGCGTTATTTCGTAATATATGGACCATAAGGCTCCGCCACGTGATGCCATTAATTAGGGAATCAATCAGTCTCCATTTTCTCTAAAACTGTGATTGTGAGTCAGCTAACAATGCGTGATAGACACCTATGAATATAGTTTATTGACTGCCCAGCTATCACGTTGGGAATTTCTATCTGTATATCAACTTATTAGACTTCTCTCTGTCTTACTGCCTTTGTTTGTCTCGGTTTCCATCGCCATCACTCACCGTATATGTATGTATGTATGTATGTATGTATGTATATAAATATATATATATGTGTATGTATGTAAATATATATATATATATATATATATATATATATATATATATATATATATATATATATATATATATATATATATATATATATATATATATATATATATATATATATATATATACATATATATATATGAAAGGTTTGAAAATGCACTTATTTTTTAAAAATATTTATTTACTTAACCGGTTTCACTTTTTTAGAAAAAGATTATCAAAAGTCTTTGAGAATAATAAAAAATGTTAAAAAACAGTTCGAGAATTAAAATGCATATATACATTCTTTGATGATAAAATATATTTAAAGTATAAAGCTGTGTATGAACTTTGTATTGTTACATACTGATTATCACACATTCTCTGATATTAAAATGAAAATGTTAAAAACAGTGTATGAAAATACACATATGAAAAAATACATATACATATTCTTATACATATTCTTTGACAATCGAATAAAGTTGAGGAGGAACTGACCTGGCTTTTTCCTCTTGTGTATATTGAGGGAATGTTTTACTGTCTTAAGAGACGGTATGACTGGCTAGCTGGGGTGGGAGGGAAGAAGAGTTAAAAAGGATTTTTAAATTTTATTTTTGGTTGGTCTGTGACAGTCTGTCATGGTTCACTGGTTTTTGGGACTGGTTTTGTGCACATCTCTATGTGTGTGTGTATATATGTGTGTTTGTGTCCGTGTGTGTGCGTGCCGTTTTTATTGGTCCCAGAGTTTATTGTGGAATGTGTATATGAGTGTGTGTTTGAGTGTTTTTTGTGTTGGTGGGGATGTTAGGTGTGTGTACGTGAGAGTGTGCGTATATCTCTTTGTCTGAGTGTGCATGTGTTGTTTTGATCGTCCTTGTGGTGTGTCTGTGTGTGTGAGAGCAACCGTATGTATGTGTGAGGGTGTGTACGTATGTGTGCGTATGTGTGTGTATGTATGTGTGCATCTGTGTGTGTGCGTGGGAGTGTTTTGTGTGAGTGTGGGAGTGTGTGTGTGTCTCTCTGTCTGAGTGGGTGTGTTGTTTTAAATATCCTTGTGGTGTGTGTGTGTGTGTGTGTATGTGTGTGTGTGTATGTGTAAGCAAACGTATGTGTGTGATGGTTTATATGTATGTGTATGTCTATGTCTGTGTGCGTGCGTGCGTGTGTGACATGTGTATATGAGTATTGTGTGTTTTATCTATGGTAGGATGGTGTGTGTATGTGTGTGCACGTTTGTGTGAGTGTGTATGTGTGTGATTAATATTTGTTAGGGTGTTGTGTGTGCGCATGTGTGTGTATGTGTGTATGTGTTTGTTCGTGTGTGTGCGTGAGTGCGTTTGTGAGTGCGTGTGTATGTGTGTTTGTGTGTTTTTTGTGTCGGTGGGGATGCGCTGTCATTGTGAGTGATTAGTTTTGTTTGTATTGTTAGTACAGTATGTGTGTGTAAGCGCACACACACATGTACACATATACACCAGGAAACTACACAAACCATACCCACCTACACACATACACACACATACAAACGCATACCCAGTACCAACATACACGGAACACACATGCACACACATACACATCACGTGGATAAACCCAACGTACAAGGACACCTAATAAATACAACACACACATACATGCTCACACACACATGCACCCTCATGCACACACATACAGTTGCTCTCTCTCACACACACGCACCACAATGACAATTCAAACACAAACATACTTAGAGACACACACCAACTCACGTACACACACATAACACCCCCACCAACACACAACACAAATAAACATACGTACACATACAGACATACACATACAGACATACACATACAGACATACACATACATATGAACCATCAGACACACATACGGTTGCTTACACACACACACACACACCACAAGGGTATTTAAAACAACACACTCACTCAGACAAAGAGAGACACACACACACTCACGTACACACACACTCCCACACTCACAAAAAACACTCCCACCACACACACAGATGCACACATACATACACACACATACGCACACATACGTACACACCCTCACACATACATACGGTTGCTCTCACACACACACACACACCACAAGGACGATCAAAACAACACATACACACTCAGACAAAGAGATATACGCACACTCTCACGTACACACACCTAACATCCCCACCAACACAAAAAACACTCAAACACACACTCATATACACATTCCACAATAAACTCTGGGACCAATAAAAACGGCACACACACACACACACACACACACACACACACACACACACGGACACAAACACACATATATATACACACACACATAGAGATGTGCACAAAACCAGTCCCCAAAACCAGTGAACCATGACAGACTGTCACAGACCAACCAAAAATAAAATTAAAAAATCCTTTTTAACTCTTCTTCCCTCCCACCCCAGCTAGCCAGTCATACTGTCTCTTAAGACAGTAAAACATTCCCTCAATATACACAAGAGGAAAAAGCCAGGTCAGTTCCTCTTCAACTTTATTCGATTGTCAAAGAATATGTATAAGAATATGTATATGTATTTTTCCATATGTGTATTTTCATACACTGTTTTTAACATTTTCATTTTAATATCAGAGAATGTGTGATAATCAGTATGTAACAATACAAAGTTCATACAAAGCTTTATACTTTAAATATATTTTATCATCAAAGAATGTATATATGCATTTTAATACTCAAACTGTTTTTTAACATTTTTTATTATTCTCAAAGACTTTTGATAATCTTTTTCTAAAAAAGTGAAACCGGTTAAGTAAATAAATATTTTAAAAAAATAAGTGCATTTTCAAACCTTCTTTCATATATATTTCCACTCGTACGGTATTCCACAACTTTACTTTATTATACATATATATATATATATATATATATATATATATATATATATATATATATATATATATATATATATATATATATATATATATATATATATGTATATATATGTATGTATATATATGTATATATATATATATATATATATATATATATATATATATATATATATATATATATATATATATATATATATGTATATAATGTGTATATATATATATATATATATATATATATATATATATATACATACATACATGCATCGTGCGATGGCTAAATAGTCGCCATTCTATATTTTAATTCAAGCGATTGGGTGGGGCACAAACACACACGCATACTGACAATCTATCTATCTATCTATCTATCTATCTGTCTGTCTGTCTGTCTGTCTGTCTGTCTGTCTGTCTATCTGTCTGTCTGTCTGTCAATCTGTCACTCTGTAGATAGATAGATAGATAGACACCCGAAGGGCTTCCACGCAATTTTCATTTACTAAATTCACTCACGAATTATTAGAGGGCCCGAGACTGTAGCAGAAAGACCCTTGCTCAAGAAACTGTGGACCTGGAACCACGAACTTGACACAGCCATATACATGCACCAGTCTTGTGTACAAAGGAAATAAACGTTAAATAAAGAATAGTACAGTACATTGTTATGAAGAGCATAAATCAGCAAAAATATACTTTGCATTTTTCCACATTCAAAAGTAATCTTAATTGATGAGAACAAACTTTGAAGTTATTCAAGTCTTTTTGAAATAACTGCACTTGAAACTTTTACTTACAAGCATCAGTATATTAAAGTTATCGGCATATTGATTGGCAATAATATCATTTAAGAATGACATGAAATTTATGACTGATCTGGTAAGAATGATTTATCGATTTAAATTACTGTAGGATCACATTCCTTATCTCCTATTATTAAAAAAAAAAAAAAAGAAATTGACCGTCTTGTTCAAATATTTTTCGAATCGTTTTAATTCATATATGAATGTTCTGTTTAACTTCCGTGGTCCACCACATCAATAATAACTAGCAGTTATGTGAAGAGGAAATCAAAGGCTTGTTTGTATTTGTCATTTAACTTTAAGCGTATCATAGTGTAGTTTGGATGTATGAAATCACTGCGAGTCTATTTCAAACCATAAAGCAAAATCTTTATTATGTTTAAACTAAAGTTCAAACATTTAATAGTTTAAAGGATAAATTGAATGGAAGAGTAATAGCTTTGAATGCAGATTATGTAGCAGAGTCCGACATAACACAATTGAGACAGTATTAAATTAAAATAGCCACCCATGTATGTATCATACTTAATGCATGTACATCGTCGATAGGCCAGTTACTACGGTATTTCTCCTGAAATAACATCGCTTATGGACGTACCATGTAAAAAAACACTAAATATCAGAGAGAGCCGAAAGGCTATTCACAACATCAGAGAATATTTTATTCAATTTTTCTATATCAGAAGCGCCGAATTCTCGTTCGACTACGTGGCTGCTTTCGAGTGCGGACCGTTGAAAGGGCTCAAAAAAGCCGAAACGTATCTGGCGTTCTCGCTAGCCGCTGATCGTCTCCTTCTGATATTTATTGTGGTTTTAACAGAACGCATCCATAAGAGATATTAAATCAAGACAAATAGCACAATTACTGGGCCTATCAACCATATATATATATATATATATATATATATATATATATATATATATATATATATATATATATATATATATATATATATATATATGTATATATATATATATATATATATATATATATATATATATATATATATATATATATATATATATATATGCACATACATACATACATACACACGCACACAATCTATATATATATATATATATATATATATATATATATATACATACAGACGCCACGATAGATCGCTGACCAAACCATTCAATTTTTTTTCTCCGTGTTTTTTTCCTTGTTTTCTCCGTATTCTTTCTGTTGAAGAGCGTAGCTCGAAACGTTAAAGACTTTCTCTATTCCCGAGCGTTAAACTAATACATCCTTTTGTTGTTTACACCACCTGTCCTCGTACGATACACAGATTGGTACACAGAAGAGTAATGACGTTGAGCTGTAAATTTATATAGAAGAAACCCTTAAGTTGCATAAAAGCCGAATCGAATAACTGTGCTCGTGGCTCCAAAACAACTCAGTATGTTAGTACCATTAGTATAAGATATATCACATAGAATACTTTATAAGAAAAAAGATAGATATATTGATAATATATCGCATTGACTGGGTTTCTTTTCGCTACATAATTTTGGGAGATGTTTTCTCATAAAACCTTACTAAAACTAATGATTAGCTCATTTCTAAAGGCAGCACCAATAATCTCTGCATAATCAAAAGCCTTATAATCAGATCAAGCGTCCGAGTAATTTCATTTGTGCTTCATCTCTTTGCAGCTAAGCGCAAACGTTTACTATTCTTGTTTTGTTTTGTTTTTTGTTCTGATAATCTTTTATAATATTATTCTGTTTTATTCTGGACCGTTTAGAATCTTTGCTTTTCTTTTATCTTTCAGTTGTTTCAAGCACATGACTGCTGTCATGCTGCAGCAGCGCCTTGAAGGGTTTCGTCGAACAAATCGATTCCAGTTCCTATTTTTCTTAAAGGTTTGGTGGTATCATTTTATCATTCTCCTCTGCCAAATAGCTATGTTGCGGAGGCGTAAACAAACTAACACCGTTTTCCAAGCGATGGCAAGGGCCAAACATGAACGTAAAAATACACATACATGAATTATAATTACACACACACACACAGATACACACACACACACACATATATATATATATATATATATATATATATATATATATATATATATATATATATACATATATATACACACACATATATGCATGTATGGTTGTGCGTGTGTACATATATATATTTATACTTGAGTGTATATACGTGTGTGTGTGTGTATGTGTGTGTGTATGTGCATGTACGTATGTATGTATGTATGTATGTATGTTTGCATGAATGAGTTCCACACAGTTTCCGTCTACCAGTTCTCTCACAAGGCTTAAATCAGCCTGAACCTGGGGCTAGAACTGAGGACTCATGTCCCGGGTGCAATGCAGTAGGACTGAACCCAAGACCACGTGGTAGCAAAGTGAGTTTCTTAACCACACCGGCATACCTGGCCCCCTACTGGGTTTTTTTGTGTATAAAATAAAGAAACATAGGCTAAATAAAGGAGGACAAAGTAATACAGAAATATTTTGTCAGTGGAAAGAGGCAACCTTTTTAGATAATCTGGAAGACTACTCAAAAAAATAGGCATTGGCTGTTACTCAGTAAATTTTGAGAAGAATTAGCACTGATCGAGACTATTAAGTGTTATTTTAATCAGATTGTGTGACACAGATATTAGTAGAAATATTGTATGGTTGCATGACGAGAAGAATGAGACGATTGGGCGCAGCTGTATTGACACTGGTGATTTGTCGTGGTTGATTGGACGCGAAATTTGTTTTGGTGGTAGTAGATTTTGGCGCTGGAGATAAACACATTGATACAGACAGATACATACACATGTATATATATATATATATATATATATATATATATATATATATATATATATATATATATATATATATATATATATATATACAAAGCGCGCAGGGATATACACGTACAGAAAAGGAGAGTGTGTGAGAGAGAAAGAGAGAGAAGGGGAGAGAAAGGAGAAAGAAAGTAAAGTTTATTGATTCAACACCATTGACATATACACTTTCCCTCTCTTTATATACTTACAGAGAAACATGCTTACAGACATCAACAGAAGAGGCAGGAAAAGAGAGGCATTACACAGGCACTAATAGAACTGATGAAGTTAGATAAGTGAGAGGTGGATGGAGGGAGAGGGGTGGGAGGAAAGAGAGAGGAGCGAGGTAAAGAGGTAGAGATAAGGAGAGAGAGGTGGGAGGAGAGAGAGAGGTGGGGAGAGAGAGTGGTCGGAGGAGAGAGAGAGGTGGGGAGAGAGAGTGGTCGGAGGAGAGAGAGAGGTGGGTGGGAGGAGAGAGAGGTGGGAGGAGAGAGAGGTGGAAGGAGAGAGATGTGGGTGGGATGAGAGAGAGGTGGGAGGAGAGAGAGGTGAGAGGCGAGAGAGAGGTGGGAGGAGAGAGACAGGTGGTGGACAGAGAGAGATGGGAGGAGAGAGAGAGAGAAAGAGAAAGGGTAAAGGGAAGGGGAGTAGCGGGTGAGGGAAGAGAGAGAGAGAGAGAGAGAGAGAGAGAGAGAGAGGGAGAGAGAGAGAGAGAGAGAGAGAGAGGAGAGAGAGAGAGAGAGAGAGAGAGAGATAAGAAACTACAATTCGTTAATTGAATGTGATTGATATGAATACTCTCCCTCCTCTTAGACACATAATGAGAAATAGACGCGCGCGCGCACACACACATAAATTCTCCCCTCCCCCCCACAGAGGTAAATATGAGTTTGAAATTTTAGCACAAGGCCAGCAATTTCGAGGAAGAGGCTAAGTTGATTACATCGACCCCAGTACTCAACTGGTACTTATTTTATCGACCCCGCAACGATAGAAGACAAAGTCGACCTCAACGGAATTTGATCTCAGAACGTGCAGACGGACGAAATGCCGTTAAGTATTCTGCCAGCTCGACACCTTAAAAGGAGGAAAATATTGATTTTAAATTTTGGCTCAAAGCCAACAATTTCGCTTCCTTAAAACGAGGGAAACGTTAAAATGTCAGCTTGTTAAATAAGACATCTTCAAATCAATGGCGCCAAAACGTCTGAGTTAAAACGTCATATACGTCACGAAAAACCCTTATGTTATCGTTCGACCTGCTAGCAACAGAAGCCTAATCTCACTGAAAGCGAGCTGGCAGAATCATTAGCACGTCGGGCGTAATGCTTAGCGGTATTTCGTCTGCCGTTACGTTCTGAGTTCAAATTCCGCCCAGGTCGACTTTGCCTTTCATCCTTTCGGGGTCGATAAATTAAGTACCAGTTACGCACTGGGGTCGATGTAATCGACTTAATCCCTTTGTCTGTCCTTGTTTGTCCCCCTCTATGTTTAGCCCCTTGTGGGCAATAAAGAAATAAGAAGCCTAATCTCACTGGAAACACACCCTACCGTCTTAAACGTTGAGGGGCACATCGGATGATGTAGTCCTTGATACACTTCGACCGAATAAAAGACATGATAATCACAGCTGCAACATCTTTGATCACAGATCTTCATAATTAGAGTTGCTAGCCTGATGCTTAACATTACCCCACCACCACCACCGCCACCACCACAACCACCACCACCAACAACAACAAGAGATATTAACGCAAGAAAATCACAGATGGAAGAAATAATTGGTCTGGTTATAAGATCAATAATAATTTCGTGATATTTCGCGAATTTACAAAATATACGACTATCATAACAGTCTCTCGACTGGAAATTATTTGCTTTTCATTTCTTGTCTCTAACATATTTCATCACACTCACTCCACACTCACACAACTCCACACTCACACACCCTACACTCACACAACTTCGCACTCTTTGTCTCTTAACATGTTTTATCACACACTCACATAAGTTCGCACTCTTTTTCACAACTTAGAAGTGTTACTAAATTCATACGTACATCAATATATATATCCGTGTACTTTTATATAATTTAGTAACCTATAAAGTGATTTATGAGCAGATAATAAAACAAATATTCTTTATGCTCAATGAATTGAATATTAATATAGAGGAACACATATTCTTTATATCCTTATGAATAGAATAACGTCTTCCGTTTCCGTTTCATTAACACATTTACTGTTAAACATAATGAGGGCTGGCTGAATCGTTAACACGCTGGGCAAAATGCTTAGCGGTATTTCGTCTGTCTTTACGTTCTGAGTTCAAATTCCGCAGAGGTCGACTTTGCTTCTTATCCTTTCAGGTCGATAAATTAAGTACCAGTTGCGCACTAGGGATCGATCTAATCGACTGCACTCCCCCCCCCCAAAATTTCGGGCCTTGTGCTTAGGGTAGAAAAAAATTATTAACACGTCCTGCAAAATGCTTAGCGGTATTTCGTCCGTCTTTCGTTGTAAGTTCAAATATTGCCGAAGTCAATGTTGCCTTCCATCTTTCGGAGTTGATAGAATAAGTACCAGTGGAGCACTGGGGCCGATGTGATCGGCTTACTCCTTTCCTTGAGATTGCTGGCTTTGCATTAAAATTTGAAACCAATATTAGAAATAATAATGAGAGTGGTGAGTAGGCAAAATCGTTATCAGGCCGGATAAAATGCTTAGCGGAATTTCATCTGTCTCTATGTTGTGAGTGCAGAGAAGCTGAATTTCAGCCACACTACCGTTCATCAAAGTTTGGCCAACGAATTGGAAATGAAGAAAACTTCTGTGAAACTTGTCTCCAAAAATCTCACTCCCGTGTAAAAAAGACAACAGGAAGTGGGTATGCTGTTATCTCCTGGAACGGATTGAAAATGACCCAGATTTTCTCTCAAACGCCATTACCGGTGATAAATCATGAATTTTTGAGTCGGTCAAGAAACAAAACGCAAAGATCTGGAATGGCACGCTGGAAACACACCACGGTTGAAAAAATCGAGAATGACCAAATCGAAAATCAAAACCATCCTTGTTTGCATTTTTTGACAGCAATGGAATCGTGTCTCAAGGACAGACGGTGAATCAGCTTTTTTACCGTGAGGTTTTTGAGAGACTGCGAAAAGAGGTTGCTCGCGTGAGTCCAGATATCAAAGATACCTGGATGCTGCATCACAACAACGTGCCTTGTCAGGCGGCGCTTTCGATTACAAAGTTTTTGACAGGGAAAAACATCCCTATTGTCCCCCAGTCCCCGTATTCGCCTGACCTCTGACCTGTGTCTCTGTGACTTCTTTGTCTTCCCGACAATGAAAATTCACCTCATCATTTTGGCACGTTGGAGAACTTTAAAAAAGGGCTATAACTGACTAGCTTAACGCCATTCCGGATACTGAGTTCTGTCGCTGTTGTGAAGAGTGGAAACGAGACGTGGGTGCTGTGTGGCTTTTCAGGGGAACTACTTTGAAGGAGACAGCGTTGATTTGCAATTTAATTATAAATAAAAATACTTACTGAAAAAGTCTCATAATTTTATTTACAGACCTCGCATAGCAGACACTCTTAAAATACACATTCTGATTATATAAACGTGTTCAGGAATGTGTCACTTAACCAATCGCGTAAACAGCTGATTTTATAAGAGGGTTAAGGAATGTGCCTCCGTAATGAAAATCCTTTAAATAGTAACAACGTGTGTCATTGTATCTGCCGTCGCACCGAAAGCAGGTTTTTTTTCTCGTTCATTCAGGAAATAAATCAACTTTTAGGTACAGAGAAATCTAAACATTTTGGGACTTGAAAATATGTCGAAACAATTGTCTTGATTAATAATAAATTCTCGTATATTCCATCTTCGGTCTTTCATTTGACATTTATATATATATACACATATACACATATGTGTGTGTGTGTGTGTGTGTGTGTGTGTGTGTGTGTGTGTGTGTGTGTGTGTGTGTGTGTGTGCGTGCGTGCATGTATATATATAAGTTTATATTTTGCTTGAAGCATCGTATATGGAATATTATGTTGAAAGATGTAAAAAGCTAAACAATGCAAATAGATTTTAAGATGAGGTGACATAACTTTTAGCTTACGTTACCTCATCTTAAAATCTATTTGCATTGTTTAGCCTTTTACATACATACATATATATATGTACACACAGGTAATAATATCAGTATTTTGGGATCTAATATAAGATATACTTCTGTATCACCTGCCAACTTGAACAACACGAATAAATCTTACTTTTTTCAACGATGAAAATTTGTCAGGAATACGTTTTGCTCTCTGATATTTCACTACAGACCTACAGCAATGTCAAAAGTTTACAAAATTTAACGTGAGAAAGAGAAAAATTTCGAA